>NC_072784.1:3064990-3357422 GCF_022539595.1 Amphiprion ocellaris | reverse complement strand
GAATAAAGTTTGTCAACAAAAAAGTAATCTGCTGGTGGATTCCATTAAATTCCTAATAAATGATAACTAAAGTGTGATACTAAAGGTTTGTGGTGCTAAAAAGCTGTCAAAGTAAAGATATCAAGTTGAGCTATCTGGATGGAGGTTGATGAAAAGTTTCTCTCCCCTTCATTTCATCTGGCGTCAACTCCATGGATTTTATGGATGGTGGTTAAAGACCTGCTACTTCTAGTGGTCCTTCCTTCTAGTCGCTGTAAAAAGTCAGTCCACTCGGCCCGACTTCAACACCTCTTCACTGACAAGTTGTTCTGCCTCCTGACCTGGTGGAAACTCCAGAAACTCGGGAAAACCTGTCGAGACTCGAAGAACTCGTGGAGACTCGAAAAACTCGTCGGGCGGGGGAAGGTGTGGTGGGTGGTGGGGGGAGGTGGGGGAGTAGAGGGGGGAGGCCGCCACCCACCTCCCCGCCTACTCTCCGCCCTGACTCCACCCAGACTCCGCCTTGGCTCCACCCATGTGGTCACTTCAGCAACTACGATGTCAAAGGGACGACGAATTTATTTCTTTTTATCTGATCTGTAGCTCAGTGAGTTAAGGATTTGCCTATGGAGCTGCAGGTCGCTGGTTCAAGACCAGACCCTTCTTAAATTTTTCTCAAAATCCTGACAAAGACAAAGAAAGAAAATTGCCGGTGGTGGGTCTCGAACCTGCGACCTTCCAGTTGGTAGTCCGTCTTCTTATCTCCTGAGCTACTCGCTCAGATACTAATTCTTCTTTTTTTTGCGCATTTATCATCTATTTTTTGTCATTTTCGAGTTTTTTTTTTAACTTGAGTCTCGACTCGACCGTTTTTCTCGGGAGGTTGGGCTTCAGCCTTTGTGCTGGAGGGTGGAACCCTCAGTTCCAAGACTTTCCAAAGCCTCCACACCTCCCGAGTCCTCAGGACCTGAGCTTTCACACAGTCTGAGGGCTGAAATTTTCTAAGTCCCACAGTAGTTCTCTGTTAGTTTGAACCTTCAGACAGTCCAAGGACTGATATCTTCTAAGTTCCTGACTAGTTCTCTGTTAGTTTGAACCTTCAGACAGTCTGAGGGCTGAAATTTTCTTAGTCCTACAGTAGTTCTCTGTTAGTTTGAACCTTCAGACAGTCTGAGGACTGAAATCTTAAAAGTTCTTGAGTAGTTCTCTGTTAGTTTGAACCTTCAGACAGTCTGAGGACTGAAAACCTAAAAGTTCTTGAGTAGTTCTCTGTTAGTTTGAACCTTTAGACAGTCTGAGGACTGAAATCTTAAAAGTTTCTCAGTACTTCTCTGTTAGTTTGAACTTTCTGGTTAACAGAAGCCTTAAAACTTGTGACCATGAGTCTTGATTTCACATTTAGACCATCAATCTGAGTTCTTCTCAGACCTTCACCTGTGGGTTTTTTAGAAATCCTCAACAAACTTTGATTCTCTTCACTGAACAGTAAAGTCTGTGGAGATCAGAAGGTAACATTAGTTTGATAAATGCCTTCAACTACTAGTAGACTTTATCTGGAAAGCAGTTTTCTTAAATGAGTTCTTAGTAAATCTGTCCACAATCAAACCAAGAACATAGAAAGAGGAAATGTTTGAAGAAACAACTTGATGTTTTCATTTCAGACTAGAAAATACTTTAAGATCTTTATCTGTTTTTGCTCTTTTTGATCATTTTATTGTTTCTTCTGTTTAATTTGAACTTCTAAAGTCTAACTGGTGTCTTTTGAACTGTTTTGTCTTTAGTTTGATTCTTCTTAAATGTTTAGTTTTTCTCTTTTCTCAGCTTTTATTCTTTTCTAATGTCTGATTTGATTTCGAAATGTTTTGTCTTTTTAATGTTTAATTGTTTTTTCAAATGTTTTATCGGCTTGTTTGAAAAATTTCCTTTTCTTTCCCATTGTTTAATTTTTCGATTAAATCTTTAAGGTTTTTCTTTTTAAATGTTTTACCACCTTTTAATGTTTAATTTTCTTTTTAAATGCTTCATTGTATTTTCTGTTTAATTCCTATTTAAAGTTTGTCTTTAAGATTTAATTTTCTAATTAAACATTTAATTTTTTAAATGTTTTGTCTTTTTAAAGGTTTAATAATCTAATTAAATGTTTTTTATTTTTTCAAATGTTTAATATTCTTCTTGTTTAATTGTATTTTTTAAATGTTTAATTATCTAAAATATTTCATCTTTAATGTTTAATAGTTGTTTCAATTTTTTTTAATTTCATAATTACATGTTTTGTATCTTCTGTTTAATTATCTAATTAAATATTTGTCTTTTCAATATAATTTAATTGTATTTAATATTTAATTTTCTTTTTAAAAGTTTTATTGTATTAAATGCTTTTTTCCTTTGACTTAATTGCTTTTTTAGTGTAATTTATTTCTTTATTCTTTTTTCTGTCAAGATTTTAACCCCAACCTTAAAAATGAAACAAACCCTTAAATCACAATGAAAATACTTCTGTTGTCACAATCATGAGTTAGTCAATTATTCAGTTTATCAATTCAACTTTATTTGTTTAGCACCTTTCACACAGATGACAAAACTAAACAAGCAAAGAGAATAAACTATGCTAAAACTATGATTAAAACTCAAAAACATATTTTTTAAAAAAAAGATTTAACATTATAATAAAATATGTTGTGTCCAGGGGATGGAGGGAGTTTATTGAAGTCTTCTTGGGCTCACATGGGAAATCATTTAAAATATAAACTTGATATTCAGTCTAAGGAAACTGGAAACTGCAGAGCAACAGTAGAACCAACAATATCTCCTGTTTTCTCCTTTAATGAGTCGACTCATCTTGTGCTGTCAGACCAAAGAACTACAGACTCTTCACAACCTGCTCAAACTCTTGGTACAGGACCTCACCACACGGGTCAAGAAGGTTTCCGTCTCATTTCTACTCTGAAGCTCACCTTCTCCTGCTCAAACTGCTGACAAATGTTTCTGCTGCTCTAAAGTCTGGTCTCCAGAACTTCCTAAAAACTCTCAAAGTCTCTTCTGCTGCAGGTTGCTTTGTAGAACTGTTCCAGAAAACCTCACTAAACCACATGGAGGGGCCTCAAGATAGTCGTCCAAATGAAACCATACAAAAACCAAACTAACACAATCCAAACGCTAAAGTCTCCTGCAGCCTACCAGAGAACCTCTGAGAACAGAGAATCAGGATAGGAACTCTTACCTTCTGGACAACCAACGTTGGTTCTCAAACAAGAATACAGAATGTGTCTGACCAAAAACCTCTGAAGACTCACTACAGCCAAGACAAAGACACAACTCAGCTGCACCAAATCCACTAATCACTGCACACATTAGCAGCATGTGCTAACTGTGGCTAAAGAACCACCTTTACCAAGACAACTATCCAGTACAAAGCCCTAAAACACACCAAGAAACACATTAAAGCATATTTTACTGCTGGAAGCTGCAAGCCAACACCTAAAGAACAAACTAAAGCAACGAAGCCAAACCCAGTTCACTGGTGAAGAGAAGCAGAGGAAATGTTTGTCTGCAGCTAAATAAAGCAGGAAGACAGTGAGCTGCTCAGGTGTTCCTGATAACACCAAGCAGCCACCTGGACAGCCAATAGGAACACAGCCACCTGGACAGCCAATAGGAACACAGCTTCCTGGAAGTCCAGAGGGCGGGGTTAGTGAAGGAAATTTAGTTTAAAGTTGAAGCAGAAAGTTAACAAAGAAAGTTGAAAACCACCTTCTGATACCTGAAATCTCTGAGTTTTCACACAAAGAACACCTGAACATGTCAAACTGGTTCCATAGTAGAACCCTCATTGTAAAAACGTCATAGTATGGTGTGTTGCTCAAAAAACATTACAACCCAGCTGTCTAGGGTCGCCGAGGAGCAACACAAAAACAGGACAAACGCTGTTTTCCAGGGGGTTAGGAGGATATTTATTTGAAAGAGGAAGTTTACAACAACACAACATGTGAGCAGAAAAATCACAAAGTCTGTCTTTAGTTCAGCTGAGAATATTAGTTTTTGTCGTTTTTATTGACCAAACTTTCAGGAAGTAGATGAAGAATAATTAAAGCTCTCGTGTAGAAGTCCAACTTATTTTGGATCCTTGTGGAGAGTTTAATCTTAGAGTTTGTAAAGCTGTTGAGTTTTTAGAGTCACATGGATTGTTTTGACATTTAATAACCGAGTCCTGAAATAAAATTACAGTTGTGGATTTCTGTAATTTAGTCTGGACTAAACAAATAACAGCAGCATGAATCTCAAATGTCATTATGAGGAGTCTGGATTGAGGTTTCTCACTTGATAAGGATCAAAATATGAAATTTAGGTTGGTTTAAAGGAGTATTCCACCTTAAATCTTTGAATGTTGACCTAAAAGGTTGGTTTCAGGAAGTACTCCACCTACAAGGTCCTCACACATCCACCTCAAAGGAACATTCCACCTAAAACCTCAAATATAGACCCGAAAGGGTGGTTTAGAAAAAATCCTTCAATGTAGACCAATAAAGTTAGTATGGAGGAATATTCCACCTGAAATGTAGACCTGAGAAGTTGGTTTGGAAGAATATACCATCCTAAACATCCTTAAATGTAGACTAAAAGACGGTTTTGAAGAAAATTCCACCTAAAATCCTCCAATGTAGACCTAAAAGGTGAGTTTAATGGTATATTCCACCTAAAATTGTTGTTATTATTATTATTATTATTATTATTATTATTATTATTATTATATATTTTCAATGAACTTTGTTTTCACTTTGTCTTTATGGGTTTATTGAATGGAAACTTTCTAATTTAAATGAATTCTACAACACTGTAAAATGTGACAAAGGTGAAGGACTCTGAGTACTTTTGAAGTTTTTTTTTCTTGGCCAGTCTGTAGTACTTAAAATTACTTATTTCAAATGCCGTTGTACTGAAAAAGGGGACAATTTAAGTCTTTTTGACACAATATACTCTTTGCAGAGGGTTCATATTTATATATTTTATGTTTCAGTAATTCTCCGTCGTTGGCTTGTGTTTGTGAGTTTATCACTTGTGTACCCAGAAACCAAGACAACCCACCCACTCAGCAGGACAGAGACACAGCAGTCAAACTGATATCAAATAATTTTATAATGTTGAAAATGAATTTCACATAGCCACAAACACAAACAGCTTTGAGCCATTGAGATGCCATTCTCTGATTGTGCCATGAATGATTTGTCACAGAAAACAAGACAAACAACAACCGTGCCCATTACAAACCCACAACCAGCATTATTAAATACACCGTCAAACTCTTGTCTGGGGTGCTTCAACCCACATCTCATTCAGCTTTACATTCAACACTGTGCTCTGCCAAAAAAATGTATGGCTGCTTCGCAAACAGGAAATAGCCTACTGCTTGTGCAGGGCCTCACATGTCGTCTCTCGGATACGCTAATTAGGGCCGGGTTGTGTGCTACCGCATAAAGTCACCGTGGAGGGGAGCTGCAGGGAGCAACAAACAAAAACAAGAGAGGACATTCTCATCAGGGGAATAGTCGTCTGGGACTTAAGGTCCCAAACTGTTCTTGTTCAAGGCACAATTTACTGGCCTGTGTTTGAAATACACTAGATCCAAATTGCAGTGTGTAACTATATTTGCTTTTGAGGAGATTTGGGGAAGATAACGTGTCATTTGGATTCTTTGTTTGCAGTTGCTGAGTACATGAGACTGTAATTTTAGCTTGCAGTAACTGTTTGATTTGGCCAGATGACTCAGTGCATCCTTCCTGTACACGCTCGTCCCGATGAAGCTTCCGTCCTCTTGGTTTGTCAGGGCAGAACACACAGAGAAGGAATAAATATCTGCCAGCTGATGATACAGTAAATACTCAAAGCATGGCTTCATATTTCATGCTATCAAATCCGTAGAGCCATTAACAACGTAAGTGCAGTACTTTTCAAACATGTCTTGAGCCACAACATTGTCACAATGATGTATCTAACCTGAACAGATCTTGTAAGCATTTTACCAAATTCACCCAACATCTACAACATATTTTGAGTGGTCATTTTTTTCCCTCCTGTCTCGCTTACATTTCTGGGATGTGAAAAGGCTTCAGTCAAGAGCTCCAAACTAAACCATCCAAGCAAAAAAAAATGTCAAGCCACCAATTTTTACCCCAAAAATTTGGGGCCACATTTTAAACATCCTGAGAGCGTGGTGTGCTCCTGTTTGTCCATGCTTGAGACTGATCACTCCCCCTCCTTTACTCTGGTGCAAAGCAGTACGATGAGGTATGAATAGTTGTACAAATCTTTTGTTTTTTTTTTTTTTTTTTGGTTTCTATTGTGATGTTTTAAACTTTTTTTCATGTGTTTCTTTTATATTTTGTGTGGTGAGGCTTATTACCATTAAAAGCACTATTCTTGTCACAACATTGAGAGTTATATACGGCAGATCTACAGAATACATTGCAAGATGAACCCTGGTCTGAGGTCAGATTCAGATTGAGATCAAGACGTGAGTGGTGTTTCTTTTTTTTTTTTTGTTTGACCCAGATCAGGAGTAAGAGCAAATGCTCAGCTTAGCAAGTGATACAGCCCAAGCAACTGTGGAGAGCAGGGCCCAGGTTCAACCTCGTTCAGTTCAGCTGACGTCATGGATTTGACTGTAGAAACAATTCTGGATGTACTTTAAGGGATCATGTGAAAGTTATTAGTGAGGAAGCAGGGCCAGTCAAAAATTCTAAAAAGTTCTGGGACACCATTTTAAATTCTATATGATCATTTAGTGAACTGTACATCAAGTTGTACCAATATTATTATTATTGTTATGAGATTTATTGTTTTGAAGGAAAGTGCAGATTGCATGGATTGATTTTGAAGGTTATGGTCCATACAAATGATTAAGAATCCTGTGAAAGATTTCCCTTTTTTGTAAACGGTGTTTAGTGAAACATAATGTTTCACCCCCGGAAACGCAACGATATTTAGTGACACTAGTAAAATGTTTTGTTCTGTGAGCAAAGCAAGAAATGAAACATAATATTTAATCCCTGTCTTTATGTTAAATAATTTTGCACAGTTCCCCCTACAAAAGTTTTAACTCTATAAGTGAAAAATGAAAATTTTCTTCAAATGATTTTGTTTGATTTTGGTCCTTACACAATAAGAGAGGGAGAAGTGAGCTGTAAAAACATGAGAATTGAAGAAGCTCTGTGGCTGGTTGTTCATTAAATACCTAAAACGCCTCTAAAAATACGAGTCTTTGCAGAACAGCCGGTTGTTTGAAAGTGGAAATGGATTCGTGTCAGATTAGCCCAAACGCTAGCTAGTTAGCTGTACATTTAAACGTCTATGAATAACAAATTATCTGCTAGACCTAGAACATCTTCAACAACTGTGAGTGCTTGTTAGTTGTAAGTGCTTTGGTTGTAAAAATACAAATTTCCCAAATGTGGGAGCAGATTCAGTTGATAATTAGTTCCTATTTTAGTTACAGCTAATCATCAGCAGTCTGGTTGACAGTCATGTGTTTACGTTTTACAAGTTAAGATATCAGCTAAGCTGTGGTTCCTTTAAATACCACTAAGATCTAGATTCAAAGAAACTCTCATATCTTGGAGAAAGTTATGATAATCATCACTAATTAAGATGATTTTAAGGCCTAAAATGAATTATATTGTGGGGAATATTTTAATGTCTCAGCTTATTACAAGCACCAACTCACAAAAAGGCAGGAAGCATAAAATCTAACTTCATGTTCTGAAGGTGATTCTGAAAAATCTTTAATACAAAGTCATATATTTTGAATAATACAATTCGCCTATATTTTCAATACAACGCTTATTAAAGTGCTAGTGAACACAGCTCTTGTGCCAAAACTCTCATTAGAATGTGTAATGTGACCAGCAGGCCTATTCCTAAACATCATTTTTAAAGTGTATTAACAGGATGACCCATGTAGTTATTTTTTTCTACCAGCTGAACTGAAGGTGAACTGAAGCCTGAGCCCTGGATGATGTTAGAGCACTAGCTACCACTGCACCAACGATGGTCTGAAAGTGCATATACAGCCATTCTCACAGTAAAGCATCATCACAGATAGACAGAAATTCACTTACCAAGAAAATCTGGTGCAAATTAATAACAACATGAAAGAATAATCATAAAACAGCTGTTTTCTCTACCCAAAACAAAGTCACTTCATCCCTTGCTTTACATCACTCAAGATTTTCAGTCCTCACATCACAAGTCTTTTACAAACATACCATAGGTTTTTTTTTTTTTTTTTAAAAAAAGGACTCAGTAGCCGTCTGTCACACGATCTGGGTTTTAACCCCACCTTAAAAACTCATCCACCCTAGAATAAGCAGAACAACGAACACTTGGTGCACAACGAAAGCAACATCAACAACATCAAGAACAAGCATGAGTGTGGGACTTCACACCGTGTCTTTAATCGTACAATTTCAGTATTTTACATTCCACATGTGGACATATTCCTGCAGGGATTGTCGTCTTTCTCCACCAAAGAGTGCTAGTATGAGTTGGGGTAGGTTTCATTTTGAGTGTGCGGGAAAGGAAGGAGGTGCACACTGAGAGGAGAGAGTGAAATAAATAGAAAAAGGAGTTCAGGGTGTAAATCAGGAGGAAGACTGAAAAAACAGGAGACTAGAATGGGAACGCGAGGTTTAGGGGGGCGTAGATCGAAGGACGGGGGAACGCAGATGTGAGGATGTTGACTGACAGATGTTTTCCCTGGGTAAGTAATAAAAGCAGTAGTTGTACTGTTTCAGTGTGGTTGTTAGAGTTTCGTGCCATGCTGCAGAGGCAAAGCTTCACATGAAGTTCACATTTTAGTTTGTTGTAAACGTAACATAACCCTAACTTTAATCTAAGAGACTGAGAGAGAAAACACACTTCTGTGGTCACGGTGTGGAAAAGACGGAGACTTTGTGGTTTATTGAAAGGGAAACAGGGTAGTCATACAGAGCACAACTTTTGAGGCAACTCCTAACGGCCTCAGCAATGCTGCTTATTTCAAACAATGCTTTATTGCCACAAGAAAAATAGTTTTTGACTCTGTGGCTCTGACAGCTGGAGGCATTTCAATGCTGCTTATACTGTAAAATTGCCATTACATATTTAAGCATGCAGAGCAAATAACATTTCCTATTTTGAGTTTTGATAATCATTTTAGGAAATAAAGGAGAAGGTTTCTTGAATTCCTCTCTCATGAACGCAGGGCAAGGAGGTTATGAAGCCAGAGAAGTTAGAATACGCACTAGTTTGTTGCGGCATCTTGAGTTGTCTAGCGGATAACATGCTCCTGTGCCGTGTTACTGTGACGACAAGGTCACATAGTCAGTAAATGAGTGTACTGTCCAACCTAGTCCATTAAAAATGTCACTGTTAACAGACCAGATTTACAGAACTAACTGGAACTGCCTGCTGTCTGAACATAGCAGTGTGATGGCATTGATGTCCAGGTATAATGGCTTTTCGGTGAGGAGGATGGTTGCTGTCTCTCTACTATGCTGGTGCAACTGATCATGGCTGAAGGCAGTGTGCTCTGTGGTGCTGGTGTGTTTCTTTTAAGAGGACAGGGAGAGGATTTCTCCGGTGATCATTTGGCTGAGAAAGAGAGAGACAGAGAGGCTGTGCTGCCAGCTCCAATCCAGATCACAAATCACGACGCTGACCTCATCTCTACGGTCTCTGAACAGGAAAAAAGAGATGCAGAAGTGAAGTCATCTAGGAGTATGCAAAAGGTGGGTGGACTATGAAGGGTAGTTGGTGATCACCACAAGGCAAACGAGCATTAGAATGCATCATATTATCTGAAAATAAAACATAAATATTATAGATATTATATTACAGCTGAGTACAGTGACTTCTGACACCCTCTGCTACATGATTGGTCAGACAGATTCATGATCCGATTGGAGCTGGCAGCGTAAATTCAGCCACTGATAGCTCTAATGCCACATGTAACATTTTTATATATATATATATATATCTGTATATATACTCCATATCTATAAATATATGCTTCTATATACTGTATGTGAATGTCTGTATTACCGACCTCTGTGAGGCACATTGACGAGTATGAATTACTAAGCCATCAGTTCCCTGTCTGAGCCATGACCTGGTTGCAGCATGGCTCTTTCATTCACAGTGATAGTGAGCGGAGTACAAACACAGCAAGCCAGGAGACGGCCGGCGTGAACCTGTACAGCTCGATCAACCTATTGCTGTGTGTGTGTGTGTGTGTGTGTGTGTGTGTGTGTGTGTGTGTGTGTGTGTGTGTGTGCGCTTATCCCTGTGTAATCAGCACGTTCTACTGAAATACCCTGTAACATAGATTAGTAACACTGAGAGTGGCGACGCCTAAAGGCCATGTCACAGTCCTGGCATGTTTCAACAGGTAATCAACAGATAACGGACCGTGTGTGTGTGTTTATGTGTCTGAGAGAATATTGTTAAGACTGCTACAGACAGGCAGGAACAGGACAGATGTTGGGGGAAGGGATAGAGGAAGGAATTCAGGGCTACTAAGGGATACAGACATTGTGTTTTTTAGTGCAACATAAAAAAACCTGATAATTATTTGTAGTGGATGGCATTTTGGGATATGCTTGGTGGAGATCTTTTCAGCAGTGATTAATTCACGTTGTAAGTTTCTGGGATAGGACAGTCGCTGAGGAAGTCTTTAGAGAGCTCGTCCGTCTCTGCTGCGACTGCTGCGAGGGAAGGATCTGAAGATGTATTATCGGGGCCATAAATCTGCGCGAGGTTTTCCCGTGGCTCAGCCTGGACTCATCGCCACCGCTGCACGCTTGCCGTTCCCCTCACCTCGACCGGGATGAAACCGTATCCACAGGCAAATACTGCTGATTCACTTGTTGTTTATTTACCTCCCAGTCACCACCCACAAGAGTTGGCCTGACCCAAAAGGGCCAAAATGGCTTCAACTGGAGTCCCAGCTTCCAGCTGTCGTTCTCCCCTGACAGTTACCTGTAAGTTCAATCGGCACACAGTAATGTCACGTATTCACCTCTGCCCTCGTTGTCATTTCAGGTTCCCAAATAAAAACAGAACTCAGAGTGACTCTTGGTCCCCAGTGGTGTGTGATAAAAATGACAAAAAGGGAGAAAATTACAAAAACTGCCTTGTCAGCCGTCGGTAGTTGATCCATGGCCCGTTTAAAAGACTCGCTGCTCGCTGTTGGAGGAGCAGCACTCTCAGTGGGTCCATGCTGGCATTTATTTGTGCACCGTGTACATATATACTGTATATTCATGTATCTGTGTGTGTGTGTGTTGCAGACAGAGGGGCAGCTGCTCTGAGATGAGAGGTGAGGTAGAATCTGTCGGTTTCAGGCGGGACTTGAAATGAATGCAGGCGACGGAGGGGGGGTTAGGCCTGGAGAGGTAGGTACCACCATCCTCTCCCACCACCAAGTGCTAGTGCTGAACCTATCACAAGACGGAGGAGAGCTGAGCAGGTGGAACTACGGCGCGATTAGCAGTGAAAGACATGCACACTGACACGGTTATTCAGGACGACGACGAGATAAGCAACAAAACAAATGAGGTAATACTTCAGAAAACAACTGAATGGGTGAGTGTGAGGTAATGAAAACAGGAGGTATGTGTGAGGTATTTCAGCTATATATAAATATAAGTAGATGTTCTGTTCTAAGCTATAGTTATTATAATAACAATATGATAGATTTTTTCATTTTCAGATGCAAAAGTATAAGATGTTCTAACCAGTGCTTTCTGTAAACATTAAATTAGGAATGCGATTACGACAGAATTTCTATCTTACCTCTCACTGTTTAGCACAGAGAAGGTGGATAACATACACTGTTTGAGGTCAAATAGTCTTTTATTCGCTGAGGAAGACTCAACTGAGTGAAAAGACCTGGAAGTATGTGAGATGCAGCTATGATAAGAGCTGCTCTAATTCTCTAAATGCAAGGAAAGCTTCTTCAGTGGTTCCTTTCTTATCTCCTTTAGCATAGGATACAGTAGACCTTCCTTTAAGAAAATCCACACAATTCCTTACAGCCACAACATTCAAAGCGACACACTATCCACCGCAACACGATGACACACCCTAACGAAAGGGCCGTCAGATTATTTTAGCACCGTGGTTGTCTTTTCTTACGTTCTCATGAATTATCCTAATTGTCTTTTCTTGATCTCGTGACTTTTTCATTGAGGTCAACGAAAAAAATGTTTAGGAAAAGACATAGGATGTAATATTGACTATTCAAACTCAACTTCGGATTATCCTGATTGCAAAAAGCCACAGCAGAAACTTCATTTAATTGATTTTTTGGCCACTTGGGGGCAGCAGAAAGGAGCTGCAGAAACAGAACAGGAATGGAACTACATCCAGCAATGACTTAACAACGCATTGATTTAAAGTAGTGTTTTTGAGTCCAATCATAATTCTGTTTGAGGCCAGTGTTGGTCTCCACCACCTCCTGAAGGAAATATTCTTATACTGCTAACATTTTCAGCAAGTATACTTATAGGTTTAGAGCGTCGTTGCTAAAAACAGCTGCTGCTATCAACGCTATATCCGCAGAGTGGTGAAAAAAATGACCCGAAGAGCCTGTCTGAGGGGGACAAACGCTTAGCGCCCACAGTTAGCTCTAAGCACCAAGCATGGCTGAGGTTAATAGGAATAGGTTTTTAAGGTAGCTCTAAGTATTGAAGGAAGTTAAATTCTGACCTGATGAAAAGATAGAGTCCATCCACTGGGAGGATTTAATGGAAATTAATCAAATAGCTGTTAAAATATATTACTTTGGAACCATGTTCAGCATTCTGGGATTCATGCCTAATTGCTTTGTTGGCAAGAGTTTAGTGAGAAGATTGATATGATTTTTTTTAATCTGTCTGTTCCGTAATTAAAGCCATTAGCTTAATTCAAAATTCAAAGTGGGGAAAGGAGTTTCCTGACTCTGTCCAAAGATAATCAAATGCTACTGCACCAGACTGACAAATAGTCTGGCATTTAACTTCTATTCTATTTACCCATACAGGCATGAGTAACACCAAACTTCTCATCCAACTTTGAGCAAGAAACAACATTTCTCAGAATATTGGACGTAAGCTGGATATCAATACTTGCTTTCTTTTAGCAGACAAGCACTGATGTAACTACATTCCCTCTTCAGTGATCACAGAAAGCACCACAATGTTCATGACCTCTTGTAACCTTTAATCCATAATAATAATACCTGTGACTGCAGTTAGAAGACATACGTGTGTCTAAATAATACATTATAGATCAGGACTGCATAAGAAATGTTTCCACTCTATTGTCTACTAGCAGAGAGGTACATTGGTAACTGAGAACTGTGTGGCTCCATGTTTTCTAGTGAAACTACCACCACCCAGACAATAAATGAGGAAACACACTTTACTAGGCATGAGGTAATAGTGTAGGGCTGGGTTTTGTACATGTACATCGCGTGTGTTTGCATGTGTCTCTGTGTGTACACGAGACGGAACAAGAGAGAGGTCAGTACGTGAGGGAGGTAGGTTGACGAACACTCACAGAGCCATGAGGGTTTGGGCTGCAAGCGCAGACGAACGACGCATTTCAGTCAAGGAGATGCAAGGGAGGCGGGAGTTTGGAGGGGTGGGGTTGTCTGAGGAGTTAATGGTCATGTCCCAGAGATTAAATAAAATGACACTTGTCTGAGGTGTTGGTGGGTGTGCAGCTAGTAGACACAAAACCAAGCCCCTCAGTTTGCATTAGTTGCGGGAACATTATAGCTGTTTGTCCGTACAGGTGCTAAAAGAGTGAATAGATGTGATTTATGTTTGCATATAGATAGACTCTACTTTTATGGCAGTGTGTTTTAAATCTCTGAAGATCTATATAAACCTTTACAATTCTTGTACTCTGTGTGTGTGTGTGTGTGTGTGTGTGTGCACCTCTCTGAATGACAGAAGGCATAGCCAGATTGCCAGTGTGTTTCTGTCGGATGATGTTGATGTGTATTTGCTGGTGGCAGGCGGTAGGTCTTCTGAGTGTTTGACGAAAAGAAAAAAGAAAAAAAAGGGCCAAAAAAAGAAAAAAAATTGAGTTTACAGGGCACAATCTCACCGAAGAAAAAATAAAAATCCAGTTTTTCTTCTCCTCTTGTCCTTCACCTACACTTCCTCTTCTACCAACGCCGCCACTAATGTGTCCTTTTAGGGGGCGAGGTAAAGTCAAACGTCCTGGTCCTCAAAGACCTCCAGGAAGAGCGGGGGAAACAGTTCGTTGGGACACTCCACCTTCATGTGGAGGAAGCGGCTGGCGTGGCACGCCCCGATCATGCGCAGGTCCGTCACCTTCATCAGCAGCTTGGGCCAGAAGTGGGGAATGTTGTGCTTGCGGTAGTTGATGTAGTGCTCGAATGCCAGCAGGTAGGACTCTTGGCACTGTTCGATCTTCTCCACACTGGTCAGCCCTGAACGGTCTGTGGAGACGAGGAAGAGAGGAAAAATTACTAGGGATGTCCGATATTGGCTTTTTTGCCAATAACCGACATGCCGATATTGTCCAACTCTTAATTTCCGATTCCGATATAAACCGATACCGATATATGACATATTTAACTAAATTTAGGTAACATCACATATCTCCTGTCTTGGAATTAAAACATCATGTCTAATTTTATTCTGATGCCCCATTGGATGTATTCTCAAATACAACAAGGCTTTCCAAATGTAAATATTGTCTGTGCAAAATAAGAAAACTACTTCAACCTAAATTATGAAAAAAAATGCGATATTTATTTTTTAAAATTGTCTCAAACAATAGTTCACACTCTCCCTCTCTCCCTCTGAGTCTGGTAAATGCCGGCAAAATCCAGGCATTATTTTATCGGTTTTCATGATAGGCAAAAAAAAACAATAAGGATATATAGACTAATATTACATTTTTATGCCAATATCGGGCCGATGATATCGATGGGCCAATATTAACTGACATCCTTAAAAATTATGTTACATTGGATGTTGCAGGCTATTTGTGTGTGTGTGTGTGTGTGTGTGTACATACATACATACATACACACACACATATATATATATATATATATATATATATATAGACATTGAAATATCTGAGCAAAAATGTTAGAAACATTATTTTTTTATAACCTTGAGTAAGGTTAAGCAGTTGGGCTATCAGTGTGGTTCCTGTTCTCTTAACTTCCTTTAAATTGTGATACCTTAAGGCAGTGGTGCTTGACTCATACATTGAACAAATTTTGAACAAAACTGCAGTTCTGCAGCTGCTCATGCTGTTGCTTCCTTTTAGATGATTTATGCTCACTTTAAACAAGACAATATATTTTAAAGTCAAATGTGAGAGCATAGACTGTACCGATGCCCATTTTTACACATAATCTTTCATGTTTGCAGAACAAACTGAGACTCCGTCGAACCATTTCCTTCTATCTCATCTCATTTATCATTTGATTTATTCTAACATATAAAAAACAATGGCTCAGAATGTTACTATTATTGACATCAATTCATAACACAAAAAAAGATTTACATTACCTCAATTCAGGAAAGTGTGCGAATATAATTTGCAGTAAACACAAAATAGTGTCTCTCACACAAAGTGCAATGTAAAACCTGAACAGTGAAATAAATCATTTGTCTTAAATGTCACTGAAGCTTCTCCTCTGAAAACAGCATCAAAGAAAAGCAGCGTCTGAAAAGATCAGATCTGTAAACGCTGCTCAAATGAATACATGAAACAAACAGAAATGCCATGTTTTTATAACGTTATACACCTTATGTTCTCCTCGGGCTTTTTTCCAAAGATGTACCAGGCCATCGTTGTTCATTTCTAGTTTATTTACTTTCACCTTCAGTGTTTTTGTGGTCGTGTTTCAGAAACTGTGTGGGAATTAATGTTGTCCAAGATTAAAGGCAGATTAGACGAGATCCATTCTGATTGTTTCATGAGTACAGGAATAAATTAAATACATTTATTAAGCAATAATTTTATAAAAGGTAATGGGTGTATTTGTAGTAATAGTCTGCTTTATTTTACACCAAAAATGTAAAAACCTTAAAGTAGAATGACTTGAAAGAATTGGTGGAGTTTTTTTTTTTTTATTCTAGCTAGTGACTGGTGTAGAGGAAGGACAAATTTTGTTGCATAACAAAACATTTATGTAAACTAGAAAACATGAATTCTGTGAACCACTTAAGTGATCTGAGCTCAGAAGCAGCAGATCCATCACTTGCATTATTTATGAGTTACTTATTGAATATTTTACTCTGTCTATGCCAGTACCTTTTATCTGAACCTCTGTTTCAAAGAAGTCTGGTAGGAATGGACAAAACAAATACAATCTCTGCCCGAGTACAACACCAGAAGTAACATCAATATTTAGTTCACATCTGTACACTTTTACAGTCGTGACATTCAGTTTATAACATTTCTACCTCACCTGAGCTCATGAGCAGCACAGCCTGCATAAGTGCTACCTCCGAGTCATCTAAGTTAAACTGCGCCAGGCTCTTGCCCAGATCAAAGATGGCGTCCGACACCACGCCCAACCCGCCGTTTTTCAGTTGCTCGCGTTTTACCGCCATCTCGCCGTTTAGCGTTAGCGTCTCGCTGTCGGGGTCGTAGCGAACGGCTGCACGCAGCGACATGATCTCCATGCAGCAACCCTTCAGCAAGATGATCTGGTCTTCACAAGGCAGCTAAGAAATGATTATTAGGGGAAAAAAAGACAGGAAATGACATAAATACGTCAAGGACTTCAATCTAAAAGACATCTTTTATTAGAAACGTATGGACAAAAATTAGCCTATAGAGGAGTCCAGAATCATCTGTTTTTTTTACGTAAAATAATGGCTGGCAACAAGCTAAAAATTAGGGTCGGTAAATGCTGGCGAAATCCAGGCATTATTTTATCGGTTCTCATGACAGGCAAAAAAACGATAATGATATTGACCAATACATTTTTATGCCAATGTCAGACATCCTTACTACAAATATCATTAAAGCTGCACCGACCTGCAATTTTCCGTTAACAATAAACTATAAAGTGTTTGTTTACAAGTTCAGCATAACAGGTGTTTGAAGGTGTAATATGTTAGTGTCGTGTTTCTGCTGCCCTCATGTGGCCACAAAATTCCATTTATGCCGCATTAGGAACTACACTATCAGCCACAATAATAAAACCCCTAACAGGTGAAGTGAATAACATTGATGCAATGTTCTGCTGGGAAACCTTGGGTACTACGAGGAACACCTCTAAATGTTCTGCAGTCTAGTGCACCTCTACAATGACCTCAATAATAAACTAGAATTCTCACTGTTTGACAACTTGGAACAGAAACTGAAAATGTTGCAGCTTTGTTGAGGAAGGATTGTTTTCAGAGCTGTTGTATTTGATTTGTGTACCTAATAAAATGGCTATTGAGTACATTTAGACAGGCTTCTATTTTAAATCTGTAAGTGGTTATTTTTACTGACTGACTGTTCTTCAACATGATAAATTTATCTTTAAAATGCACCGTAAGATGTGGTATCGTCGCCTTTTTTCCCCTCCACCTCCAACATAATTGTCTCGGAGCGTTTCCTTGCATAGAAATGGTTCTACTTGTCTATTCACCACAAATCCCCTGCCACGTTTTATGTAACCGGGAAGCCCCTACAATATACATGACTGCACTCAGTTAGGCAGAACACAGGCGAGAGCACGCACACTCGCTCACAGATCATTTGCATAGAGAGCAGAGCGCTATCAGCGAGCAGTGACTCATCACTTCATCCACAGCGAGGCCGGGGAGGAGGGATGGATTATTATTTGGTGTAATCCCAGTGGACGAGCAGCGGGACAAAGGCTGCAGACAGAGGAAGTGCCCACTCAATAAGGTTAATGAGCTCGTTCGTGTGTTAACAGTGCAATATATTTACTGTCTGATTTAAAATCAGCACAATGGAACCATAACATTCATAGTAAATATACAGAACGACAGCTGTAAATAAAGACGTCTCAATCTGAATTCACTGGTACATTCTACATATGTTTATTACGCAGGGAATTGTGAGTGAACAGCTTGTGACTAATAAGCATCTGTAGGTACAAGAATCACAGGGGAGTTTTAATATAGAAAAAAAAGATCCAATCGCAGTTTCATGGAAGTCTTTATGATTAAATACAAAACAATCCATCCTGGAAGTTGCGAGTCTCCACGGATCGGATTTGTTTTTCCAGCAAATCTCACAGTTGCTCAATCGGACTGTGATTTGGGAAATTTGGAGGCCAAGCCAACACCATGAACTCTTTGTCAGTGTTTGCAAGCGTGGCAGGGCGCCGTATCTAGCTGAAATAGTCTACCGCCATCAGGGAATATGGCTGCCATGAAGGCGTATACGTGGTCTGCAACAATGACTAGGTGGGTGGGATCCCAAGGTTTTCCAGCAGAACATTGTCCATAGCATCACATGTCTTGGGACGCACTTATCCCTCCACATGATATGAAAAAAATGCAATTAATCATACCAGGCAACCTTCTTCCACTGCTCCATGGTCCAGCGGTGCAGGTGTTTTTGTTAGTGAACATGGGTCAGCACATTTTGACCAATTTGCACTTTAGTTTGCTTCCATGTAAAATAAAAATATCTTCTTAAATTGTAGTGCAGAGTTAGTCGTAGTCTTTTAAGTCTGATGTGGGAAGTGTAAGATCAGGCTCAGAGGTTAATATTAAAAGACTCAACAATTACTTTTTAAGAAGGGTTTCTGATTGGTCAGTTGATTAGGAAGTGATGCGTCTCACATGTAGGGCAAAGCAGCTTCAGAATTCATTTTGAACAACTGTTTTATGAGGCTAATGATAAACTGTTTGCACGTCAAAACTGATTTAAACCCACAGTCAGAACATTTACCTCTGAAAACATCGGCAACTTCTTGGCAAAGTCGACGACGCGAGTGATGGCGGGGGTCATGATCTTGGTGAACTCGCTGAAGGCTTCCAGGTCCACCTTATCTCCGTCTGAAGTGGGCACCATCGGACCCTGGCCGATATCATCCGGCTAGAAACAAGATGTCACACATGTAATGGAGTCATTGCTGAAGTGTCAGAAGGGATATCTGCTGAGTAAAGACCCTGAGTTATGGTTGAAAGCTCTGTGAGCTGATCTCTATTTTTCTTTGGACTTTTTACGATGAATTCTAGAATTTCACTTTTGTTTGAGGAAGTTAGAAGAAACTTGTGTTGCAGTGATGAAACACTAATAGGAGAAAAGCCTGACATCACAAAGACATTGCTTATTAAAAGGCTTGCAGACTCACATGGCAACAGTCTGGAACCAATTAAATACCACTGGTCTATTAAAAGAAAGTACAGATAGAAGAGAGGGCTTCAGAGCAAATTAGGAAGAACATAAGAGTTTAACAGGGTATTGTAAAGATGTCACATTTCAGGCCACATGGCAGAACAAGGGCAGAGGCAGCCAGTTTACAAGGCTGTAGCGACACCAGCATGCTGTGTGAATATCCATACAAATGAACACAAGGACTGAAATACTGTAGATAAAATGAAGTCAAAGACACGTCGCTCCCTCTTTCAATCACAGCAACGAGACTGAGGTAAGATATCTGATTTATTGGGAGAATGTTGCCATCAAAGCTACGCAGCTAATTCCTATCCTGTTTTGATAAAACGGGGAACTTGAGAGCCATAATAGACAGGAAACAGGTTTCGGCCGTGATAGAGAAACTTTATGGATCACTGGAGAGAAACTTGAAGGACATTAGCAGGATGTTCTAAATCATCAAGACAAAAAAAACAACTATATATATAAAATCATCCTAACATTTTGTTCACAAGGTTATAGACAAATCTTGCTGGCTTTTGTGCCAGAACAATGCAGCTGTGTGACGTATATCACATTGTAGTCATGTTTTTTTTGTAAACAGAGGTCTGAAGTGATTCTTTTCAATGATGGAACTTCCTAAAGTTTGGTTTCAGCTGCACAGATAATCCAGAATTCAAAGCTATGAAGTCTCCATCAGTCATTGAGAAACATGGAACCTGCTCTTTGCTCCTGGGTTCTTCTGTTCTGTTCACCTCGGACTGCACTTTTCTACACACCCTCAAAAACTATATTTAACTGTAAACTTGCCTTCATGAAATGGTTGCCTGGCAACTATTGTTTGACCTTTGTGTCACGGTAACCGTGGGCTGGTTCTGACACGCGTGTTGTCCACGCGAGGTTCTGATCACATGTGGCGCCACAGAACAAGTTGCTGATGAAACTGAGAGATATCAAAATGTCTCCTTTTGAAAATGGAAAGAAGTCGGCTTCTTTCAAGTTGAGTTTGATTTATGATGCGGAAATGACTTTCAACACGCTGTGAGTGGAACATTTTGGAATAAGGAGCAGCATAAGAGAAGGAATGAACAACTGCAGAGATCCCAAACAGCAGCCTGCTGGAGTCCCCATTAAATATGATGTAGTTCATTACATTTTTGTTAGATTTTTGTGTTTTCCTGAATTCATTAGAGGCTATAATCTGCATCTACATCTCCCATCTGCAAGAGATTTATGACAAGTTAAATCTGCTGTATACTTTTTAACTCCCTACCTCTGTTTCTGATTATATTTACTGAACATTTGGACAAATTGGCGTCATTAAAATTGTGCTAAACTGGCTGTTAGCCGTTCATGTTAGCCATCACTGGATTACTTAGACAGTGAAGAAAACTTTGTAATGTAATGATCTTTGGGAAAACTCTGGAGTTACTTTGTTCAGTGATTTCTAAGCAGATTTCTGATGTTTTTCTGAAGTGCACATCTGTGGCAAATCGTGTGCAAAGACTTTCAGAGCACTTTCTGTTCCCCGACTGCTGCAACCGTTGGCTGTTAAATCTGAGGGATAAAGGCCAGCATGATGTAAAATTCTGCAACCAATACTAAATAAACATCACCAAAGTGAACGTGTGGCTGCCGCTGTCCCTATTGACTTTCATATAAATGATTTCTATTCATTATTCTGCATCAGTGCTCTGAATGGAAACCGAAAGCTCACCATGAACTTGCGCTTCTGTTTCCAGCTGGAGCCCTGGGCGTTGGTGTGCCGGTGGGCCTCGGTCACCATCCTGATCAGCTCCCACTCTGCCGTGTCCGGCTCCGGCCGAACCTGTAGCGTTTTCACCATCTCCTCCCTCTTCCTCTTCTCTCGGTTCTCCTCGATCAGACGCCGTTTGGCCACACGCTTGCTCTCGTCCAACACCACTGAAGGCAGGACGGCGGGAGAGGACATTTGAGTGAGTTAATACAGCAAAACTATTATGGACTTTACATAAACATGTTTCTTTCTTTGGTGTCATTTAAACAAAGGATCAGAGTTTAATGTTTCCTGTGTATGTCCACCCATCAGACATTTCATTAAAAACCAGAAATGTCAACCTCATGGTGGCACTGGGAGTAAAGTCAGAGGGTCATTAAGACAGAGGACATTATTTGTACAGCAGAGGTTGAAATATTTTCAATATAATAATTATCAACTCTCCATTTTACTGTATAATGTAGATTTTAATGATTCCATTAACCTTAAAGGACATGGCTAATAGACATTTCTGCACTGTGACTAGATGACTCATTCTCTGAGTGCTTCACACAGCTCCTCCAACACGAGTACTAAGAGCAAATTCTATGAGAAATGATCAGTCCTTTCTTTTTTTTTTTTCTTTTTTTCTTTTTTTTTTTTAAAGCTCACCGCCACGCTAGAAATACCGTTTCAGCTTTAGCCTCATGGTCGTCTATTTAAATAGTTGTAGTGAGAAGAATGCAGGCGTTTAGAATAACTTACAGTCCATGGCCATGCCCACAGAGATGCACTTCTTGAAGCGGCACAGCTGGCACTGGTTGCGGGTGATCTTGTCGATGATGCAACAGCCTTCATATTTACAAGAGTAGGATGGATGGAGGTTCTTCTGGATGGTCCTGCGGAAGAAACCCTGGAGAGAAGGAAGAAAAATGAAGAAGCAAAAGAACGCAAAATCAGATAAAGGGGATTTTTTGCATTGCTCCGTAAGCGCAAAATTAAATCTGACCAATTAAATGTTCTTGTGTTCTAATTGGCATAAAACAAGCAAGTTAAATGGGTTGCATCACATGGCAGGATGATGACTGCATGGCAGCGACTGCGTGCCAAGGAAGCTTGAGAAATGAAGAGGTGGCTCTACTGGAATGGCACTGCAGAAGTCATCTACAAAGACCTGATTTTAAGCAGTCAAGCATCAACAAGAATGGTGGCAAAATGTGCTGTTATTTTGTAAATTCCTTCAGAATGCTTAACAAGAAAAACCTGGTCACTCTCCACTCATCCTCATGAAAATCAATAAAAACTTTAAAGTAGCTGCAGAACAATGAAACTTTTGTATTTCTGTATATCTCTTAAGGGAAAACATATGTAATTCCTGCTTCTCACCACCACTGCAGGGTTTCAGTGTGCCTGTTTTCCCATGTGAGTATGGCAGGACGGTACAAGAATAGCCGATGCCATGTTTAGAGACGCTGGACAGGCTGTTCAGCAGGATGCCAGACGTTGGATAAAAGATCAGCAGCTTTACACCTGGCATCAAGGAGCCAAATCAGTGCTATGTACAAGACTAAAGTAAGTACGAACGAGAAAACTGGTGCTCCGTTTTACTTCATGCCGTATTTCCTGGGTGCAAATAATCAATACAGAAGATGAAAGGCTTATTTGAGTTAATATTTCTATACGTTTAGCCTGTCATTGCTAATAATTTTGTTTAGTGCGTACAACTTATAACTAGAAAGGCTAATGTAATTTTCCCAAATTCTTGGCAGCTGTTTGCAGTAATTAGTTCATTTCCTGATCATCAGTAGTTCTAACTTCTTTGATTCTCTACTACTTGCCTGCTGCTTTTTTTTAATGTGCCAAAAACTGCAGTTCCTCGTACGTCCACTAGAGGCCTGCTGCAAAAGTGAGTCAGTCCCCATAGAGCCCCATGTTAAAACTGTCTAACTTTTCAGCAGAAATAAACATGTTCAAAATCTGGTACAAAGAACTATTTTGGCCTCTGTTTTACTAATTTTCCTTTTCATGACAACTGTACAAGGAGAGAACTTTTATTATGCATCCATTTAGGGTGCATTAAGGTTGGGGTTGGCAGTTTCTTTTTGCATAATTTGGCTGACATTCCACGCAAACTTTACAGCAAATCCGCCTCCTCTTGGCACTATTTTCAGGCTTTACAAAAAGTAATAAAATGAATATATATACCGCATAAAAAGTCAAACTGTTGGCTTCTGACCAGCATTAAAAAGCTGCTTATGTTTACTGCTGGCTCCAAACTAATCCTAGACAAGGAAAAATACATAAAGAGTTCATAGTTTGTACACAGGAGCACCAGATGAGTTTCAGTCTGACTCACATTTGTAACCACAAATTACAGAGATTTTATTAAAAAAGACACGACATATTTGTGGTGCTCTTCCAAAGGTTTTCATTCTCAGTGGAAAACACCCGGGGCTGAGTGCCAGGTGAGTGGGAGACTTTGTTGA
The DNA here is from genome assembly GCF_022539595.1 of Amphiprion ocellaris. Lineage (NCBI taxonomy): Eukaryota > Metazoa > Chordata > Actinopteri > Pomacentridae > Amphiprion > Amphiprion ocellaris. The sequence continues at coordinate 3,333,860 of NC_072784.1, read as the reverse complement.
TCTTCATCTTTTCATCGCATTTAAATATATAGAGTGATGCCAGCTTTTTCCTTTAAATAATGGAATCAGAATATTTGAATCCGTCTCGCTGCTCTGTCACATAAAGACACTTAGAAACCTTAACTTGTGTAGGACGGATTGAGGAGCGACAGTTTGGACGCTGTTTTTCAAATGATGCAGCCGCTTGTTGGTAACACGCTTCAAAAGTTACACACCAAAACTTAAATAATGGCAACACCACAGGGGTTGCTGGTAGCTCTTATCTCCTAATTAGCAGCTTACATCAATTAATGCCACCTCTACTGCAAACCTTCTGCTCATTTCAGAATCAGAAAAGCCTTTAATGCCAAGTGAGTTTGCTCACATTTGACGTGGTGTAGAGTTAAAATACCCAGCACCAACGACACACAGTAAAAGAGTAAATATACTAATCTAAAGCTGAGAAATTCTAAATAAATATGCTTTAAGTATAAGAAGTACTGTGTAAAAGTAACTGTAAACAAAGTACTGTGTAAAAAAAGGACATACATTTGCTCAACCAGGGTAATAAATTAGAGAGCAATTTAAATTACAGTACTGCACATTGTTATTAAGGTATTACACATGAGGATGAAATATTGTCCATGTATTGGATATTGCACTGGTGAGGAAGAAAAGATAAATTCTACAACTACATAGAACAATGTTATTGAAACAATGTTTATTAACCCTGTAACACCCAAATATAGAAAAAAAGCAACAAAATAAAAGAAATAAACAAAAAAATGAAACCAAATATACAAAGAAATTTGCAAAAAAAATAAAACTGATGATGATATATAAACCCAAATATAGAAGAAAATGAGCAACAAAACACCAAAATATAAATAATATTATATAAACCCAAATGAGCAAAAAACTAAAAAGCATATATATATATATATATATATATATATATATATATATATATATATATATATATATATATATATATATATATATATATATATATATATATATATATAAATAGAAAAAAATATTTGAAAAGCTTTAGCTTTAATACCTTTGGCTGGAATATCTGATTAAACAAAGTCTGATCGTTACAAACTGACAGATTTCATTCTTGTTAATACAAAAGGCTTCTGTGTGAATCTAATAATAACGAATAAATGAGGTGCAGCATCACATGAAGCTCAACAAAACTTCAGCCATGAACATGTCATTTTTACATCCTCTCTTGTTGATGCTTTGCTTTTTTTTTAGCTCCACTTTCCACTGCTCCTTCTGACTGTGGCAGCCTTAAATCTGTTTCAGAACCATCTTCCTGCTGTCAGACTTTAAAACAGGTTGATGTCAGCTGTCATTTCAGCAGCGGATCAACTCCCTCCACCTGCTGTCAGAGCCATCAGGAGTCTATAATACCTGACAAACACACTCTTCAGTGCACTCCTTGTACCTTTCCTCTTGTATTATTTGGGAATTTGCAAAGAGTAAAAACAGAAACTGCTGTCAGATCTCTGTGTGTTTGTACCAGAGGCTCATACACGCTGCTGTAACATGTGGACCAATCAGAAGTTTGCCACAGCTGCCATTCTCATCATGTGCTGCGCCCACGTCTGTCAGCATCTATTCCAGTGAGTGACGGATGCTTCCCCGTACCTTGCAGCCCTCGCAGGTGATGCAGCGGTAGTGGTAGCCGGTCGCTTTGTCTCCGCACACCACGCACGGCTCGTCCTTCTCCAGGTAGCTGGGGATATACCCTGGAACAGAGACGCTAAGAGCTATAGGAGAGGAGGAGGAGGAGGTCGAAGAGGAAGACAGGGTGGAATGAGAGAAGGGTGAACCAGGAGTGCAAACGGAGGGGAGGGAGGCCAGGCGGTGAGGGGTGGTTTGAAGGAGAGAAGGGTGGTGGTGGTGGAGGAGGAGGAGGGTAGCGGAGGGGCTGAGCGTTATCAGAGGTCTCAGCGAAGCACCTGTGCTCAGGAACCTCCAGAGACCGTGGAACAGGATGGAACATACAGACGACTGGCTGCCCGCTCTGCACACACCTGACAGCATGCAGGCCCAGGAGGTTTCCCAGAATTCATGAAATATGCTTTTTTATTTCAACTTTTCATTTGCTTATTCATTCCACTGGAGATGTCTCCTTTTGCCCTCCTCTCCCTCAGCTACAGCGGTACCTGAGAGTTTGTGGACTTTTGGGAATTTCTACATTTATGCTTAAATATGAAGTAAAAGTTTGTCTGACTTTCATACAAAAAATACAGATAGAGAGAGCCCAGTTAAGCCTCGTGTCGTCCTGCGGGTCAAAATTGACTCGTTTTAAAGTTTTTTGGTGGAAAAAAGAAATGTTAAAAATGTTGCTGAAGAACATTCACAAAAAAGATTTTTATGTGAATGTTCTTAAAGAAAATATCATAAGTTTTACTGATATATATGGAATCACTTTAGATATTTTTAGGATTTTTTGGAAGATTTTTACAAATTTTTTGAAAATATTTACAAGAATTTTCTTGCCAAATTTGGGGGATTAAAAAAAAATGTTAAAGGGAAACTTTTAAGAAATTATTGGAATTTTCTTCCTGAAGGTTTTGCAAATTTTCAGAAATTTGGGGAAATTTTTGCTGAATATTTGGATTTTTTTCAGACAAGGAAACACTATTTTTTGGTGCGTGTAAATGAAGACAGCAGGAGGGTTAAAGGGAATACTTTGAAATTCTAAATTTTCAGACAGAAGACTTTTTTTACTTTTGCAGCAGCCGTCATGTTGCTGCAGAGGGACTGAGTCGTCTGAGCATGCTCAGAAAGGCCTTTTGTCCTCTTACCGACTGACCACCTTAGAATTTTTTTGCAAAAGACAAACATGCAATTTCCCGCTTAAAGCCATCCACTGAAAAGCCTCCACCTCTGCACACACAATACAGCCGCACAATCACACATCCAAAGAGGTTTCTAGAAGGCAGAAGAGCTCAGAGGATTTTCTGACTGGATCCTCTTTTAGTACTAAAGTAAAAGTAGATCCATCCTGTCTGCAAAATTTAATTTATTCACTGAAAAAAACTGCAGCTGTAGAGATCAAACTGCTGAAAGTAAATCTGCAATTCTTCGCTGTTGCTTTTACACACATCTGACATTCTTTTTTAATTTCTAAATTATAAATGATAGTTCCAGAGATACCTTAACATGTTTTTAGAACAGATTGATGCAAGTCTAATAAATGCAGTCAAATAAAACACACAAAAACATGCAAATTTACTGTTAATATAAAATAAAAACATTTGTTTAAAGGACACATTTTCTATTTTTTTTCCTTTTCTAATTGATCCAGTCAAGCAAACACAACAAAGTGTAATGTTTGTTTTTTTGTTTAATTTATCTTACTTTTAAATTTTCCATAATGTGATAATATACACAGTATATTTATATATTATATATATATATTTCACATTTTTACACTGTTGTTTTGTTGTTTTATTGGCTGGATGCGACTCGTTGCCAATATTAACTGCTCCTGCAGGAATTAAATGTAATTTAAAAAGGTATACTAATGACTCCACTAATAAAATAAAGAATGAACAACAGGCCAGATGTAGGTTAAATCCCTTCCTGAGCCTAAATGTGATTATTTATCATGTGATCGCTTTGATGCAGAAAATGGGGGAGCAGCTTAATAATAACATTCTATTTACTGTTCAACTCTACAGCATCGTGAAGTTTAATTCTCAGAACATTAATAGAACAAGGAGCTTGATTTTAGATGTTTAATATTTAGTTTATTCTGCTAAGGCTTTACCCTGCCAACAATATGCTTCAGGAAGTGTTGGAAAAACAAATGAATGGAGGCTACATGTTGTGTTGGTTCACAGAACATTTCACACACCAAATAATAATTATCGCTGTGGAAAACACCACTCTTTCTCTTGAAGACCTCGTACAAGGTTTACATAGAAAGAAAAGTTTGGCTCAACATCAAAACTTGATTGGTTTGGAACCTTTCAGGGATTTAAATACAGGAAGTAACTAATTATCATGAATTATCGTGAATCATGAAAATATCTTCATCATCACCGGTATCGACAATAAAGATGTTCAAGTGAAATATCTCTCTAGAAAACTGGATATAAAGTAGTTAAAGTAGCTTTGAGCTTTAGTAAACTGTTAAACCATGATGGTAAAAATCTTTAAACTCTAAAACAGGTTGATGTAGTTTATTTAACACTGAATCACCGTGAAAAAGTCAATCGGGTGAAACTGTTTTTTTTTTTGTTTGTTTTTTTTTTTTTTTTTACATTTTTTCTCTTAAAAAACTACATTTCCCTACACAGTTATATTTAATGAGAAAATGACGGAATATATGTATAACATCAATACTGTCATTTTTGCATTTATTTCTTGACAAGAATATAATTTTTCACAGTTAAATGTAGGTATTGTTGTGCTGATGATGGAATGCTGTAATATAAAATGGCGATTTTTGCATTCATTTCATGTAAAAAAAATACAGTTTGTACCTGTCAAATTGATGAATGGACACATGGTTTAATATTTATGACAGCTAAAAATACACATATTAAATGTTAAATATAACAGGTCACACAAGTTTCATTTTCTATGGTGTTTTTATGTAAATTTTCAAATAAAACTAAAATTTCTCCAAAGGTTAAAATGCTTTTTTTGACAGTAAAATATGGAATGAAAAATACATTTCTTTACCGTAAATGAAGAAAATGTTTTACTGTAATTTTACAGTAGCGTCCTGGCAACCAAAGCTGCTGGAATTTTACCGTAAAAATAACACCTTTTTTTAAACAGTGTAATAATCAGTAAGATGGACCAAACCAAGACTTTTACTTTAATACTTTTACTATATTTTGCTGCTAACACTTTAGCATTTTTACTGAAATGCAGGTTTCAAAATGCCACTTTTCCTTTAGAGCTCACAATATTTTGGACATTTCTAGTGCATTGTTAAAAATATGGATTATATTTGAGCCTTTTTTCAAATTACAATTGGACAACAGTAAACAGTAAAACCTTTCTAGTCCTGTCTACAGTCCAGTCCTAAACTAATTTCACCTCAGTAAGCTAATTTGTGCTCAACAAAGCCTCTGAGGGGGAAATCTAAAATGATGATGATGAGATTATTATGTTAATGGCAAAGAGGGCGACACTGGAAGCCCAACAGAGGCAGCTGGGGAGTGACAAGCTGCACTGATCACTGGCCAAATCCTGCATCAAAAGGCCCAGCGTCCTAAAAGAAACCCGTTTTGAATCGTGTTCACTTGTTTGTTTGGAGGTGACAAAAAAACGGCGAAGCAGAGGCGGCGACGGTGAAAGCCTTACCTGACATGCTCTTCACCGAACACTGGCTGTTCTTCCTCTTTCTCTTCGGCACATCTGGCCACCTGGGAGATGGACAACATGAGGGGGGAGAAGAAGGAGGGAAAATTAAAATACATTTATTTCATTAACATTTGTTTTACAATATTGAAAATTTTACCAAAGATCCACCACAATTTGGCAAATCTGAAGGAAATTCAAAAGCAGTAATTCATGAGTACAACTTTCTGTTGCTTCAGTACTTGATTAACCCTCCTGTTGTCCTCATTTTCATATTTCTGGAGAGCTTTGTAGTCCTCCATGGAGGTCACATCCAACTTATGCTTGGTTCTGGGTTTAGGCGGCTCAAACGGGCAGGTGAGGACAGCAACTAACACGATAACATAACACAGTCTACATCAGGGGTATCAAACATGCGGCCCGCGGACCAAAACCGGCCCTCCAGAGGTTCCAATTTTTTGTCTCATTTTTGTCATTTTGTGCTTTGCTTTATTCATTGTTTTGTGTATAGTTGTTGTCGTTGTTTCACGGTTTATGTCTTTTTGTAAATTTTTTGTCGCTTTGTAACTTTGTTGTCACTTTTTTGTTTGTTTCGTGTTGCTTGTCTCATTTTTTGTCATTTTGTGTCTCGCTTTTGTTGTTTGTGTGTCATTTTTGTAATATTTTGACCTGTTTTTGTTATTTTTTGTCTCTTTAGTAAGTAAAATACTATAGTATTCAGCTCCAGATAGCTGTGACTAAATGCTGTGTTCCTTTGTAGACACTCTGTGATCTGGAAGTTGTAATGTGGAAATGATAAACTGAGGCTGAATGCTGTTGAAATTGAACTTACTTTTCTTAAAAAATTTCAGGTTGTTCATGATGTTTTGTAAAAAGATAATTCATTAAATGTGAAAATTTTCAGAACGTACTTTTTTGTGCTAAAACAAAGGAAACATTTACAGTTGCCATCATTTATCGGTTATTATGCTGTGATTTTACTGGTCACTGCAGATCAAATTGGGCTGAATGTGGAACCTGAACTGAAATGACTTTGACTCCCCTGATCTACATGGTAAACATTATACGTGCTAAACATGCTACCACTGTGAGCTCTGTTTGAATTACGATGTGAGCATTTACCTCAAGTAAAACCGTTACATCAGCCGGTATGTTTCTCACAACCTACGAACTGTCAGTTTAAAGTTTTCTGCAGTAACAAATAAGAAATTCAGAGGAATTATCCTCAGCTGAAAATATATCAGAGTGCTTGTGGACATGCTGGTGGCATGTATGCACAGCTAAAGTTCACCTGGCTGGAGATAAGCTACCTGAGTCTGACCAGAGGGACGTTTTGTCCTTGTGTGTGATCTCCTCTTTCTGCCGTCTTTGTGAATTCATTCTGGTTTCTACTTCGGCCCGAGCACCAGTATATAATCTTCACTTTCAGAAGAACGTAGAGAAGCCCATTAAAGGTTAGCACACCTTCTGCTTTCAATGTTTTTTGGCGTTATTCAGAAACTCAGGAACTCAATGCTTCCCATGCATGGCCAAACAAATGCACACACACACACACACACACACACACACACACACACACACACACACACACACACACACACACACACACACACACACACACACACACACACACACACACACACACACACACACACACACACACACACACACACACACACACACACACACACCCTCCAGGATATAGATAATTCCTTCACTCATCTCTTCCCCACCTCCTATCTCTTTCTATAATTCCCTATCCTTCTTCTTTTCTCTTTCTCACAGGATGGAGTCTGCATTTGCTCCTGGCAGCAGATTTGGATTACCATCCTCTCACCCTCCCTTTTTTCTGCCTGGCTGTTCGCTGCTCACCCTCCCACCACCGTTTCCCCCTTTCTCTCCTCAGTAAAATCTCTCCCAGCCCCTCACACTTTGCCGACTCTCGTAGCCAAAGGTCCATTTCCCCAACTTTGCGCTTTTTCCTGCCAGTGATTTCAGTTTTTCTCCTCTCCTCCTCCTCTTCCCTAAACTTCCATCAGCAGTATTAGGTAACACCGCCGTCCTCCCTCCCTCTCTGGCAGTTCCATCCTCCCAAAAAAAAAGAAACAAAAGAACAACACAAACAAACTGTCGGACATCTTTTTCTCTGTTCCTGCTGCTCTTCACGGCCGACCTCACTTATTAACTTTATTGCAGTGGTCGGGCAGTAACACGGAGGGAAGCTGAACCTCCAATAAAGAAACATCCACATTATATTCCTGCTTTTATTTAAAACCAACCAATCGTTTAATAAATATAATTTTATGGGGAGTGTGTTAGTGTTGGCAGGTTTATGTCCGCTGTATGTTTCCACAGCATGAAGGTATTAGTACTTATAGCATGAAAGTGTCTCCAGGAGGACCACTTTAATGTGCAACAACAACAAAAAAACAAAAACGCATCACTACGATTAGTGGACGTTTCATTATTACTGTGAAAAACAAAGCAACTTACAGCTGCATTCGTTCATTACTGGCCACTAGGGGCAGCAGAACAAGCTGAAAACATGTCTGATGTTTTTTCAATTTATGTTTTTATGGTGATAAAAAAACAGTCATTCAAGTCCCTGATTGCAACCATCTTTAGCAGGTTTTGTGCACTGCAGCTCACTAATTAATCTAAGTTTAGCTTACATGCTATTGTAGCTTTTATTAGAGCAGATGCACGCACTGTTTAATCGAATTCTTGCATCTATATCCAATTAATTTAGCTCTGATGAAGGAATGAATCGAAACTGCCATCCGTCATCCATGATACCAGCCGTACTGCACATTAGTTATCGACACCGATACTGATTATTAGTAATAACAGAGACGATATCTGATATACATTAGCAGTAATTAGAACAATTACTGTCAAAAACTTAAATAACAAACTAACACAACTTTGTTGAAATGCCTTTGTTATGTGACGATCTGCATACGTGAATCCATCTGTGCACAACATTACTCAAAAATGGACCAACAAATTTGGATGAAATTTTCAGGGAAGGTCAGAAATGACACAAGGACCAAGTGGTTAGATTTTGACAGTGATGTGGCTTATAGTCTGGATTCACTGATTTACTCAAGATTTCTGTATCATTGCAAGATAGCAGCATGGCGCCACTGTGGCCATGACAACAAGTGAACGCTATGTCAGTTTCCTGGTGACGATCACATGACTGTGATCTTACTACAAATCCACCCCTGAGGACTTTTCAGGACTTATCTGTCAAAAATCATACAAGAAACAACTGATTAAATTGTGGGGGTGTTTCTGAGTCTCATCAGTTCCCACCGCCTGCTACATATTTAGATCACGTGATTCAGTATCCGTACACAACGTACACATGCAGAACACACACCTGTGCTCAGAACAAGGTCATTTAGTTTGTGGGTACATCTATATTAAATGGACACATTCTATGGTGCTGTGATTTCTGATCATCAATAACTAATAAAAAAATGCTGCATTTCTGACATATGGGGGAATGAGCAGCCTTAGAGGAGAACTGTGCTCTCTGAGTGCTTTTCTTGTTTATATATGTTTAACCTATGTTAATTTTGAAGCTATTTTTCCTTTAGTGTTTTGATAGGCTACTACTTGTGACTTGTAACCAATCAGATAGTGCTGTGGGTGGGACAGAGTGACTACAGATAGAGACATCATCTGAGCCAAAATACCGTAGCTAATTTTTTCATTAATTAATCTTATCCTACGTAAGTTAACTAAAAATAATTATACTAATGATTGGAAAAATGCTGAATATAGCAATCAGTTGACCCTTATTGCACCATTCCCTGCTGGTATTATTAAAGAATATTAATTTGTGCTGCTTCCAAGTCACCTTATATAGAATTACAGCAAAGCTAAACTTTGTTGTTCTGAATGGTGCCATAATTACAGAAAAACTTAAAAAACCGTCACTTTAAATGAACCCCCTGCGAACACGTGTCACTACTAGCTGGAACAAACGCTGTCTTTACAAAGACAGACACAGACTCCAGTCTGGTCCTCCATCCTGAGGGCATCAGCTCACAGATCAGCGTCTGGAAGATGCTGGGATGTTGTGGGAGTTTGGACAACAGATTTATTGTAAAGCCAGACTAGTTTATAGGACCACTCATGTGCACGCCACTTCCTCTACAATGAAAAAACAAAACAACCAAAAATAAGGAACACTGGCACGTTTTCATCAGCTGACTGCTGGAATACAAACCCTCCTCCTCCTCCTCCTGCTGTGCTCTAACGGCATCATGTTTACTGTATAAATCTCAATCAATGAAACATAATGTCGTTAGTAGGGGGCTTCCTTATTACTTTAGCAAAAAGAATGTGAAGAATTTCAAAAATCATGTGAATAATTAAAGGATTAGAGGTTTTAGGAGTTCCGGACTTTTACTAGATGAAAGTAATTTAATGTGATCATCATTTGGAAATTCAATTTGTTGACTGCTTTAATGAATTCCTACATCTAAATCTGAAACAGAGAGCATCCCCCTTTTAACTACACTCAGTACACAGACATTCTAGACTTCCTCTGTAATGAACATGCAGTAGGTCGCATAGGTACGCTTTCAGCAGACACAAACGTATTGCCAACCTGTTGATGCAGTACGGCTGTAAGATATGCATCTTGCTCCGTTTGCAGGATTCTCAGAAGAAGAAACCGTAACCCAGCAGCTCTTTCTGCTGTTTCCAGCGTCCCAGGATTCAGTGCACGTGTCCCACTCAGTCTGGTTTACATGAGCTGCGGTCGGCGGACTTTAAAAACCTCCGGCTGCCAGTGACCCGAGCGCTCCGGTCGATCCCAGCCAAGTACAGTAGAGCGGGGCTGGAGTCGGTGCTATCACTGAGGTATCCGTGGCGACAGTAGCGCTCAGCCTCACACTGAACGGCCACTCTCTCTGCTGTCACCCCCTCTGCTTCCTCCCTCCCTCTGCTGCTCCCGTCCAGCCTCCCTCCCTCCCTCCCTCCCACCGTCTGTCTGTCTGTCTGTCTGTCTGTCTGTAGATCCTCCCCTCTCTGTTACCATAACACACCTCGTCATGCTACCTCGTACAACCCCTCCTGCTCTCTTTTGCTTCCTATCCCTGCTTTTTGTTGTTCTGTTTTGTTTTTATTCCATCTGTCTTTTCTGAGCCGTCTGACTTTTCTTCTACTCTTTCCATCTCTCACCTGCCACTCCACTCCTGCAGATAGTAGTACATCGTGCCCTCTTTGTTTTTATCGTTTTGACTCTTTTCATTTTTTTCCTCCAGGAGAACAAACACACACACAAAATTTGCCTCTCGACATCCAAACTCATTTAAGCTTTAACTCGATTGCATAACAGTAGTCTGCTGTGCTGCTCCCAGTGCAGCTGAGGGAAGTCTTATGAGGACAGAAGATGCTTGATATCTCATCAATTGAATTAGACTGCTCTTTAATCTCTTTCTGCTCCATGTGTAATCAGAACGTGTTGTTGTGAAGGCCACAGTTAAAATTACTTTGAGGATCATAGCTGAGTGACCACCAACAGAAAGGCTACATGACAAGATAAGACAGTCATAAATACGGCAAACTGTCCAGTAAGTCTCCTCATGGTGGCTGGGTTTGTTTGGAAGTACCTGAAAACTTATATTTCTCTTCTCTGATGTTCTGTTTTTAGCTGGAATACGGTTTTCATTCACTAATTATTACTAGCAGCTTCTACTTTGTTGTTTTATCGATTGCTGTCAAGATATCTTCCGTGGAACACAACTTTTACTGCAGCTGTTAAACATTAAAGATCAGACATTAAAGGGAGCGATTTAGCTGCAGGTAGGAGGTTTGACGGCAAGCAAAAAAAAAAAAAATCGTAACTAGGTTCTAAAAACTCAACAGAGTAGTTAATAGGATGGAATTAGAGCAGAGTAATAATCCATTAACCCTTTGAGTCTGACAGACTTGGGCTTGGAGGTTAGCACTTTCAGCCTTGCAGCTAGAAGATCCCGGTTTGTGTCCTGGCTTTCCTGGGATCTTTCTGCATGGAGTTTGCATGTTCTCCCTGTGCATGCGTGGGTTTTCTCTGGGTTCTTTGGCTTCCTCCCACAGTCCTAAACATGCTGAGGTTAACTGGTGATTCTAAACTGTCCACAGGTGTGAATCCAAGTGTGATAGTTTGTCTCTATATGTAGCTCTGCAATAGACTGGTGACCTGTCCAGGTGTCCTCCTTCACCCTAAGTCAGCTGGGAAAGACTCCAGCCCCCCATGATCCTAATGAGGATTAAGCGGTGTATAGATGATGGATGGATGTTTCTCTGTTCTGAGAAGTGCTCTCAAATTATTTCTTTGCAACAAGATGCAGCACATGTATTTTGTACACACATATTTAATCATAGTTACAACCTACATGCAGCTGCATCTGTCTCCACACCCATTACAGGGAGTCCTTGACTTATCTTGCTGTATACGTCTGAGAATCCCCATCAGTCAGTAAGAACTGAAGAAGCCTCTTGGATGAGAGTTGAAACATCTTCAAGAACCTAAAAGAAAAGTCCAGCTGCTCTTTACATACTCTCCGAGGACTACAATGACCTAGATGACTGAGAATCTACACAGTCTTCTCCCTATAGCGATTGAACAGCCTTTCCCTGCAGATCTGGACCGTGCAAGTATTAATGTTATAGGCATGTTTATCACTGCGAATATAATGTAACTTGTGCCTGCCCTGTACAAACTGACAAAAACAACACCTGCTCAGAAATTATTGTCTTCACGGCTGGATGTGCTCACCACTGATGTTTGGACTTCCAGTGCTAACAGTGACGTCTCACTACATCAGTCCAGAGTGGCCAATAAAAAAGTCCGGTCCTGTAAATCACCCCATTTATGAAACGCATACCAGCACACATCTGGCATGTATGTGTACCATCAAGTGATGTCAACTTCGTCAGCTGTTATGAATTGGGAGCTGCTGTTTAAGGTTAACTTTTACAGTATAACTCTGCATTTCCTAAACGAACTCTGCAGAGTGTTCATAAAGTGGCTCTCCACCCAATTTATGCACATAAAGTTGGCTTTAGTTGTCATGATGAGTGCGACTACGCCTGTAATAACAACTGTGTATAGTCTCCTGTGGCTCTGGAAGAACTTGGCCTGATGATTTTGAACTTAAAGCCTGCATTAGAAACTCAAGGCGTGGAGGTTTGTAGCGGTGATACTGTCGTTTGAAGGCCGATCAGAATGTTCTCCATGGGACAGCTGTCGAATGTCTTGTAAATATGAGCCAAACTTCCTGAGCTGACTGAGATACCACACTCATGGCTGTACCTTCTGTATAGTATGCAGTTCCTGGATGTAGATCTCATGACGGGTTCTCTATACTGTGCCCACTGTGGAACTTCAAAGTGCTAACTTTCTCTTTCTGCCTCTGACAATGTATGAATGCTCGACTGTAATCCGCCACCACCTGCTTGGTCTTACTGATGTTAGAGGGAGGTTTTCAGGCTGGTACTGCTGCTACAGATCTCCCCATGTTTGCCCTACAGGCTGCAGGTTAGCTTCACCGTGTCATACGTGGCCTTTCTTGCATTCAGGACTCCAAAGCGAAGACAAGCAGTACCAGAGGGAACATAAAAACTGATTTACATAGTAGCTTTTAATAGCCGATTTGGTTCAAAGAGTGCACATGCTTTCATGTGATGGATCACTGTCATGCTAAAATTAAATGACAGGCATTAAATTTCACTGCGGAGAAACTCTGCCTTCGACTATCACAATGTTACATCATGCTGCTATCGCATGAAGCCGGCAGTTAATGTATATATATATATATATATATATGTGTGTGTGTGTGGGTGTAGGGGGTGGTCATGGGCACTCATGTGGTTGGCTGTTGACAGGTGTGTACCAAGGACTGCATGATTTGTGGTGGTGGACTGGAAAAGTCACCGTGCTGGGGGTTGCTCACTACAAGACGGGGCCACATAGTGCAGAGGTGATTCAGGTACCATCTCTACCTACACTTCAGAGTTCTCAAACTTATCAGCCCCTGACCCACAAAATAACCACGACCCCTACCATTCCCATCAAAATTCACAAGTTAACCCTCCTGTTGTCTTCATTTACAGGCACCAAAAATATTGCTTCCTTGTCTGAAAAAAATCCAAAAATTCAGCAAAAAAATTCCCCAAATTTCTGAAAATTTGCAAAACCTTCAGGAAGAAAATTCCAATAATTCCTTAAAAGTTTCCCTTAAAAATTTTATTTTAAAAAAATCCCCCAAATTTGGCAATAAAATTCTCTTGGTTCTTCAATGGAAAACAATAGATCACAAAAACCATGGTCTGACCTGACAGACAGGAAGCAACAAAAATGAGTGGTGAGGGCGATAAAAAAGAGCCTCACTGCACACTATTAGTGCTTTTATTCTTGTAATGTGTCTCCTCGCTTTCCTCACTCACGACTGAGTTCCTCCTCGTGAGGCTAAGTGAGAAAGATCCAAGGAAGACGTGCGATTACGGAGGACCAGAAGCTGCCAAAAGAGAAATCCTTCATTCAGAGTCAGCCTAAAGTGACGCCAGTTGCTTGTAAAGTGCTGCACAGATGTATCAGCTGTCAAATCAAACCGACACACTGCCTGATAAGACCTCTGTGCAGGACAAACCAGTGTTTCCTCACTCTAAGCTCCTCCTGAAGCCTCCTCCTTCCTCGTTTCCTCAAGGTGCATTTAAGTAGTTGGAAGATCCTCCGTGATGGAATGATTTCTGGGTCACAGGAGCAGAGAAGACGTGAGGAAGCATGAGCTAACGTAATGAAAAGCAGCTGCTCTTTCCTACAAGGTCTGAGGGAAGTCAGAATTTGGCAGCAGGATCAATTGTTGCACCAGAAGAGCATCCTTTCATAAGTCTGGCCGGGTCAGACTGAAGTATTAACCCTCATGTCGTCCTGTGGGTCAAAATTGACCCGTTTTAAAGTTTGAAAATGTGGAAAAAAATACATTTTCACAATGAAACTTCTGATGTCCACATTTTCAACATTTTTGGGAAATCTTTGAACATTCTTTGGTGGAAAAAAGAAATCTAAAAAAAAAAATGTTTCTTAAGAACAGTCACAGAAAAATCAACCAAAATCCAGTGAATTTCACTGGATTTTGGTTGCCTGTAAATGTTGCCTGTAAATGAGGACAACAGGATGGTTAAGGCAAGGATTGGAATAAAAAAAATCATTGATAAATAATTTACTCCAATCATTTTCAGTTTTTTTATTCTCCTACACTGGGATCTGCTGAGGAAAGATATATCTGGAAGGATTTTAAACCATTACTGAAATAAAAATGAATCAGCTTTTAAATTAGCAACTATTCTGAGACCTAAACAGCCCTTTTCCTTAACGTCTCACACTTTTGTATAAACAGTAGTTGCCAAATTTCCGTACTTTTGATCAGGAAAGGAGCATTCTCAAATTGAAGGTTACATACAGCGTGTTACACTGGAATTTAATGTATAAAAAGAGCTGAAAATAATAATCCAATGCAATGTTTTCCCCTAATGAAAGCTCTTTACACTGATGTGGAGTCTGACTGAATACAGCAGTGGAAAACACAAGAGCACAGAACAAGTGCCACCATCAGTGTGATTTGGCCCTTGAACAGAAATGAAATCAGCTTTGTGATGAAGTACACAAGCTCTTTGCATCCGACATGATAATGTCCCCAACAGCTCGTGGTGTGTGCGGATGTTCCTGCATGAAAATCAAGAATCAAGTGTACGTCAGCTTCATTGTAAATTCAGCTGCTGTTCACCACAATGTCAAGAAAACAGGAAAGCAAACTCTACGGCTTTGATAAGCTTTGATGGCAGCCTTGTTCTGACTGAGATCCTTGTGCACCTTGACAAATAAAAAGGAAAACGTCACTGTGACACTGCTTAAAGGTGAAGGCTGAAATTCTCATACCGCATACTTGTAGTCAGTTCAGTAAACATGTCAACAGTCTGGGGTTTGTGCTTTTCTATGTCAGGAGGGAGGAAAGAGAGAATATGGGGGTAAAGGAGCAGTAGGAGCAAGAGTAACATCAGGCCTGAGACATGCTACCTAGCTAAATATGTAAATTAGCTCAATATAAACAAAGTGAAGCAACTCCTCTGTTATCATGTAACTGTTCTTTAACTTTGTTGTTACTGTTGGCTACTGATCAGAAGGTCGGGGGTTCAAATCCCATCACTACCAACCTGCCGCTCCTGGGACTCTCTAACCCAGGGGTGTCCCACATGAGGCCCGCGGGCCAAAACTGGCCCTCCAGAAGGTCCGATCTGGCCCTCAAAGTGTAAAAATTCCAGAGAAGACATTAACTGTAGATTGTAAATTAGTAAAACCATAAATTTAAAATAATTTCTAGACCATTACAAGTTGTTTTGATCATAAAGTAAAATACTAGATTGTTAATTGCTCTTTTGTCATTTTGTGTCTAATTTTTCTAATATTTTGTCTTTTTTTTGTCTGATTTTTGTTGTTTGTCTCATGTTTTTGTCATTTTGAGTTCTTTTGTCCCACTTGTGTTGCTTGTCTTATTTTTGTCATTTTGTGTTTCACTTTATTCATTGTTTTGTATATCGTTATTGTCATTTTGTGTTTTTTTGTCTTGCTTGTGTCGTTTGTCTAGTTTTTTGTCACTGTAACTTTTTTGTCAAATTTTGTGTCTTTTTGTTTTGTTTTGTGTCATTTTGTTTCTCGCTTTTGTCATTTTTTTGTCTTGCTTGTGTCATTTGTCCATTTTTTTGTCGCTTTGTAACTTTTTAGTCTAGTTTTTTGTCTTTTTTTTGTTTTGTGTCGTTACAAATTTGGAGGTGTCGTCATTTATAGATTATTATGCTGTGATTTCACTGGTCTGGTCCACTTCAGGTCAAACTGGAATGTATGTTGCCCTGAACTAAGATGAGTTTCACACCCCTGCTCTAACCCAAGGTGGAGAATGTCATCTTGCATGATCCCAGGAAAATAATAGAGTTGAAGCCCAGCTGTCGTCATGTGTGGTTAGTTTGTCAGATCATGTCGCTGTTTCAAAACCAGGATTTATTACATTAACGTACATGTGAGCAGAGGGAGCAGGAGAGAAGCGAACAGATGTAAACTTTCTAAGGGTTGAATGGCATCTGTGTGTTTCTCTTCAGGTGTTCATGCAGTGGTTGTTCTGTGATGACCTGATGTACTCCCACACTTTGAAAGCCTTGGAAACTTTTACTGTGAACCCAGTTAGAAGTCTGCATGCTGACTGAAGATGACCAACGACCAGGAGCCAAAAATGACTGATGTCATGGCTGAGCAGTTATGTAAAGGCATTAAAGATCAACATTTGTTATAATGAACAGAAGCCTTTTAAAAAGACATTCATCCATCCAGGGTTTTATCCTGTAGAGAGCCACAGGGGACTGCAGCGTATCCAAGCTGATTTAGGGTCACAGGTCGTCAGTCAATCACAGGACAACTAAAAACTACGCCTCGCTTTAAAACAGGGTTGTCAAACGTAAGGCTCGCGGGCCAAAACTGGCCAACCAGAGGGTCTGATCTGGCCCCCCGGATGACTTTGTAAAGTTTTACAGAGAAGACATTAACTGCAAATTTGTAAATTTCAAATAATTCATAGACCATGACAAGTTGTTTTGATCATAAAGTATAATACTAGGTTGCTCATTTATCATTTTGTGTCTCATTTTTGTAATATTTTGTCTTGTTTTTGTTATTTTTTGGTCTTTTTTTGTTTGGCTTTTATCATTTGTGTCATGTTTTTTTCATTTTGTTTCATGGTCTTGTCATTTTTTGTCTTGTTTGTATTTTTTTTGTAACTTTTTGTCTAATATTTTGTCAATTTTTTCTTTTGTTTCGTGTCATTTGTGTCACTTTTTATCATTTTGTTTCTCATTTTTGTTGTTTGTGCATCATTTTTGTAATTTTTGTCTTGTTTTTGTTGTTTTTGTCTTTTTTTAAAAAGTAAAATACTGTATTATTCAGCTTCAGGTAGCTGTGACTAAATGTTGTGTTCCTCTGTAGACACTCTGTGATCTGGAAGTTGTAATGTATAAATGATAAACTGAGGCTGAATGTTTTTGAAATTGATCATATTTTTCTTAAGAAATTTCAGGTTGTTCATGATGTTTTGTAAAAAGATAATTCCTTAAATGTGAACATTTTCAGAATGTACTTTTTTGCACTAAAACAAAGGAAACATTAGGAGTTGTGGGTATTTATAGGTCATTATGCTGTGATTTTACTGGTCCGGAACACTGGAGATCAAATTGGGCTGAATGTGGAACCTGAACTAGAATAAGTTTGACACTCCTGCTTTAAAATATTGATCTTGACACATTTTCAGCATCTATGTTCTTGTAATCAGGTTACTTACTCTGAGCTGGTGTAAACACAATCAGTGTTAGAATCTTTCACAAACTATATCATACAGCAAGTATAATTCAGCGACTCGCTCAGCGTACCGCAAACATTCAATCAACTATTAATACCTTCTGCTATTCATTTCCTTTTCTCCTCTGACACACAAACGCTGAAAGCAAAACTAAAGCGTGCTCCATCAGGGGTTTTAAAGGATTCAGGTTTGATATTGGATTCATCATCTATGAAATGCTATTACCTGCCACCTCCTTTGAAACAGGCTGACACAGTAGCGCTCTGATTAGCATTCTGCTATGAAAACATGCAGGGATATTCCAGGCACAAAAATACAACCCTCTCATTTGCAATACAAAGTAACGCCTCTAAAAGCACATCAACGGGCCAAAACGCACATTTACACATGCAACCCTTCTATTTACATGTTAATTGAATTGCACTGGTGAGAGCCAAGTGTCTCCTGAAATATTCAGAGGCTTCCCACTGCAGTTAATTCTGACACACACACACACACACACACACCGATGTCTATTTCAGCACCCCGACTCCAGGCTACGTGAAATCCAGTGTGCACGAGTACGAACGTTTGTATAAAGAACGCTCCATGACTCAGAAATCACAGAGAGGAGGGGTCAGGGCATGAGGCATCGCTCGCAAGAACACGTGCATGCTCAATGACACACACACACACAGACACACACACACACACACACACACACACACACACACACACACGCATGCGCACAAACACACGACGACAATCCCCTGTCGATGTCACATACTGAGGCGTCCTGAGCTGGACTCTGCTTTCTGTGGCTCCATCTGCCCTCGCTGCTCCTAATCCAGCCCTCTCCACCACACTAATCCACACATGCATATAAACACACACACACACACACACACACACACACACACACACACACACACACACACACACACACACACACACACACTCACACACACTGCATCTGCATAACCATGCACATGCACATATTCATGCAAACAGCCAGCTAGGTAGGAGGCAGGAGCAACCAGAGAGGCTAAATGACTGGAAGAAGAAAGAGCAGCAGCTTGGAGTTCATTGATTCAGAAGAACTTTGGCTTTTGTTGAGATATTTGTGAAATAAAAATGTGAAAAAAAAGTCCTGAGTAGAGCTTTAACCCTCCTGTTGTCTTCATTTACAGGCACCAAAAAATATTGTTTCCTTGTCTGAAAAAAAATCCAAAAATTCAGCAAAAAAATCCCCCAAATTTCTGAAAATGTGCAAAACCTTCAGGTAGAAAATTCCAATAATTCCTTAAAAGTTTCCCTTAAAAGTTTTATTTTTTTTTTAAAATCCCCCAAATTTGGCAAGAAAATTCTTGTAAATATTTTCAAAAAATGAGTAAAAATCTTCCCAAAAAATCCTAAAAATATCTAAAGTGATTCCATATATATCAGTAAAACTTGTAATATTTTCTTTAAGAACATTCACAGAAAAATCAACCAAAATCCAGTGAAATTTGCTGGATTTTATTTGTTTTGTATGTGAATGTTCTTCTTAAACATTTTTAACATTTCTTTTTTTCCACCAAAAAATGTTCAAAGATTTCCCAAAAATGTTGAAAATGTGGACATCAGAAGTTTCACTGTGAAAATATTTTTTTTTTTCTACATTTTCAAACTTTAAAACAGGTTAATTTTGACCCGCAGGACGACACGAGGGTTAATGCATTTTACACATCTAAAATCCTGTCAGTTTCATGTATTTATCTCTGTTCACTCCATCCTCTACCATCCTGGGTGAATGACGGCTGGATCGTCGGCTTAAATTGCCCAGTGTTTGTATTCGCTTCTTCCTCGCCTCTCATCTGGGTGAATTTATTTAATGAAGCGGTGCAGGCAGCATGTGTTACTGTCTGTGTGCGAGTGCACGTGAGAAAGCGCAGATGGCAGGTTACAGAGTGTTCTGCTTTCCTTTTTACCTCTCCTAAAAATAATACACTAAACATGCTGTAACCCTCCCCTCTGCACAGCTGGACAGCTTCCCAATGTGGATGTTTTTATTCTTCCTTCCACTGCTCACATGATTTGAACTTAAAAAAAAAAGTGTTGGTGCACTTCTCTTGTTTTCCATCCATCCATCCATCCATCCATCCATCCCTCCATCCATCCATCCATCCATCCCTCCATCCATCCATCCCTCCATCCATCCATCCATCCATCCATCCATCCATCCCTCCATCCATCCATCCATCCTTCCATCCACCCCTCCATCCATCATCCCTCCATCCATCCATCCATCCATCCATCCCTCCATCCATCCATCCATCCATCCATCCCTCCATCCATCCATCCCTCCATCCATCCATCCATCCATCCCTCCATCCATCCATCCCTCCATCCCTCCATCCATCCATCCCTACATCCATCCCTCCATCCACCCCTCCATCCATCCATCCCTCCATCCATCCATCCATCCATCCATCCCTCCATCCATCCCTCCATCCATCCATCCATCCCTCCATCCATCCATCCCTCCATCCACCCCTCCATCCATCCATCCATCCCTCCATCCATCCATCCATCCATCCATCCATCCCTCCATCCATCCCTCCATCCATCCATCCATCCCTCCATCCATCCCTCCATCCATCCATCCCTCCATCCATCCATCCATCCCTCCATCCATCCACCCCTCCATCCATCCATCCATCCCTCCATCCATCCATCCACCCCTCCATCCATCCATCCATCCATCCATCCCTCCATCCATCCATCCATCCATCCCTCCATCCATCCCTCCATCCATCCCTCCATCCACCCCTCCATCCATCCATCCATCCATCCCTCCATCCATCCATCCATCCCTCCATCCATCCCTCCATCCATCCATCCATCCATCCATCCCTCCATCCATCCATCCCTCCATCCACCCCTCCATCCATCCATCCATCCCTCCATCCATCCATCCCTCCATCCATCCCTCCATCCATCCATCCATCCCTCCATCCATCCCTCCATCCATCCATCCCTCCATCCATCCATCCATCCATCCATCCATCCCTCCATCCATCCCTCCATCCATCTCTCCATGCCTGCAGCTATTCTTTCATGTGTCCTCTGCCAAATCTCTGCTTTCCTTTCATGTTTACATCAAAGATGGATGCACACATACTAACACACACAGACGTACAGTCCATCACACTCCTACACACACACACACACACACACACACACACACACTCCGTCTCACCCTTTCTCGTCTCCCTCCGATGAATTGCTATCCTGCTTGTTGGACATTGGTTCCATTGGGCCTCAGTCCCGTCCAGCAGCCAATCACAGGACAATGAGGCGGACCCCGAGTGCGCCAGCCTGCTCAGCATTCGCCGGCAGCCCGTTCAGTAGTCCACCATCTGAGAGTGAGGGCAGCGATTGGCTGGAAGGAGCACGATGGGACGGAGAGAAAGCTGCAGAGAGAGAACACACACAATGACATTAACAACTGCATCATAAAACACCACACTGCATTTTACATTCACACTCTTATATAACAGCACAGTTTTTTTATAGTCTTATGAACATGCAGCCATGAAAACATCTCAGGCTTTAGCACATCTCATTCTTTAAAATCTGCAATGTTATTCCCAACTCAGTTTTTTTTAACCTTATTTTCACCTACTAATTCAATCAGACGGGTGGATTTAAGGTTGGAATTAAAGAAGCCGTGACCTGAGGAAACCCTTTTAGGCCAAGCTCACACCAAAGGAGTTTAAGGCTGATTAACCTCAGCTTCATCCCTCCAGACAATTGGAAGGAGAAACCTGATCTGGGATCTGAGTCTGAACTGTGCTGTGCCCAGATTATTTGGTAATATTATTATTTTACAGATGCAGTCAGAAACCTCATCTGGGCCGACCTGAAAATAGCAAACATTGACCTCAGAACAGACAGAAAGAATTATTTTCAATTTAAATGAATCTGATGATTAGTTTCTGACTTAACTGATAAATCTATCATCTGTAAATTGTACAGCAATAGTGAAAAACACCTGAATAAAACAAAAGGGGATGTATTCAAATTGTGTATTTGTGCAAAACCCCCAAATATTTAGATTAGAACAGAGCAGAGAAGCAGATTTTCTTCATTAGACTGAGATGAAATCATGATGAAATGTAACATACATCATCATGCATCAAAACTGAACTATATTCTCCATGTTTACTGGAAATTGTTGAGCAGTTTTTAAACTTTTAAAGACCTGAAACTGACAAAAATCATGAGCCTACAGCAACACTAGTGGTCCGTGAGTTGGCTAACCTGCTTGCTATATTGTCATTTAAGTTATTATAATTTATCTAGAGGAAGACATGAATGTTTATACACATTTTAAAATCTCTATATTTAATGTCAGTCACAGTAAAATAAAAATAAAATATTATTTAAATGCATAAAAACTCCAGTTTATTATTTTTTTTGCATTACATTCGTATGGTTAGTTCTACTGTATTTATTTATTCTTTAATTTAAAATTCCTTCAATCAATCAGTTTTACATTTTTGGAAATTTTAATCATCTTTCATACATCTGACCGATAGACTGAATAACACTAAACTGTCCAGCTAAATGGGAACACAACATCTTTACACTGAAATAAAAAAATAGCAGATTCAGGTTAACTGATCTACAGATCTCCCTGTTCTGAACTGAAAAAGTGACAAGAAATCAAATGATGGTCGGCGCTTCAGAGGTCAGACTCTTTAACCTTGTAACTTCTGTAATTCCCCGGTTCCATGTTGAGTCAGACTTCACAATACAACCTCTGTGTTCTCTGGGCTTCTTTCTCTGCTGCAATCCTGCATCTATTACAGGTAACAGACAGCGGCCAAATCTAATTTACTATAAGCTACTTACAAGCGCTCTGAAAGGAATTTAGGCTAAATTGCACTCTTTAAGTTCCACTGGGTGTTTTTCCAGCTTTTTTTGTTCTCTTCAGACCATGCAGAAAGCAACAAGGCCAAATTAATTCTTCTCTGCCGTTCTATCACATTTTAAATGTAATTAAAAGGTCATTTGTTCTCCGATTCTGCAGCCTTGATAGAAAGAAGAGTGAACTGAGTGACGAGATGATGGACTGTCGGAGGAAACAGACCTGCAGTCCATTTAGAACAACACGTTTTAAACATGTCTGGTGGATGAACTTCACTTAGATTCTTCTCAGATTATGCAAAAAATAAGAAAACGTTACATTCTGAGCCACTGGTTTCTGACCCAACAGTGTTTTTTTTATTGATTTGTTTGTGTAAATGTAGCAGAGATGTAACGTTTTGTGTTTTCATGCTGAATTGTTCAGCATCAGACCAGAAGAACATCAGAAAACTCAATTAAAGTCGACACACTTGCAGTTGTATTGGAGTACTAGGTGTTGTCTAGCAGCTACAGCATGTGATCAGGGTTAGCCTTGAAATTTGGGCTAATACTGTTTGATTTTCATTAACTGATTTAATCAAATTTCTCACAACCCACTGAATGGGTCGATTAAATGGCCACCGTCCCCTTGCTCAGAGAAAGGCGGTGGTACATTTACATTACAGTTTGAAAGCTGAAACTGACTGCAGGCTTTGAAAATTCTGTTATTTGTGAAGATGTTGCATTTGCTTTAATGGGATTTTTGTACTTCCTTTATTTCATATTTCACAGTCAAGGTCGGGGGCTGGTAATGGAGCACTACGGACATTTGTGTTGCATATTTTTTCCTATAAATTAAACGCCCTAAGCATCATGGTGAGACTTACAGCCAATGAACCACTCTGTCATCTGTTACTATGCTGTGATTTTACTGGTCCGGCCCACTTGAGATCAAATTAGTCTGAATGTGGAACCTGAACTAGAATGAGTTTGACACTCCTGAACTTGACTGACAAGCTCTTTAAAATAAACAACATCAACGATATTTGTCTTAATAAAACAACTTTCAAACCAATCAGTCGTTGTCACTGATATAAATGAAAAAATAAAATCATCTGCACTTTCTAGAAAGCAGAATATTTTGACTCTTCTTGTGTAGATATGCTGCTACCGCTTGTTAGAATAGTGATGTTTGATGAAAATATCGCACTCTTGCTCTTTAATAATGATTAACTGTGTCATGTTTCACCCACTGCAGGGTTCAGAGTGGACTATGCTGCTAACACCGTGGATGCTTGCCAGAGATTAAAATATGAGTCTGTTTGCAGTTTCGTTGAAAGACTCGTGATCCGTTTGGAGGAGCTGCTGTACCTTCATTCACTCTTCTAAACCTCTCATAATAACAGACGCTCTCTGCTCTGTATGACTGGAACCACAAAGCCATGTGAGACCAGCCTCCGGTGCAGCACCATGCAAGGAGCATCGAGGGCCAGAGGAGGGCACCAGCGTCACCACAACACCAGTGGTCTGGATGGGAGCGTGTCCTCAGATGACCTGCTTCCTGTACAGAGCCGGGATGTACAGGCTGTTCTCATATCGCTGAGCGTGACTGCTGAGAGCCTCAACACAGCTGCTCATGAACCGTGGCTCAATCTTCTAGCACTGATTTAGATATTTAGCAGAAGCAGATGCCTAGAATGTCTAAACATAGATTTAGACGCATATTTGTGCTCACGCTGTTTTAAAGCTTCAGAAGTTTGACACAAATAATGGAGTTTTACTTGCACAGGGGTAATTAGGTCACTTTGAAACTATAGAAATTTTTGAATAAAACTTTCTGGGACATTTTTTGCATATTTTCCATGCATTCCATGTGTTCTCTCTTATTTGCACATAACTTAGTAAATAATCTCTATGCATCTGATACTGAATTTAAATGTAAAACTGCACGGTTACCGACTACTTTCATGTATAAATGAATGGTTTAGCTTACAAAATGGGACAAAAAAAAAACATCTGCAAGTCCAAGTTGGTGCCTTCAAATGTCTAATTCTGTCCACCCAACGGTTAGTCAACATCTCAAAGAGGTTCATTTTAAAGTTCAAAAGATAAATGATTAGATTTTGTTCATGTGTAATGAAGGTTTGTGTCACCTACAGCTGCAACTGGCATTTATTTTCATTGTCGACTAATTTGTCAATTATTTTGAGATTATATGAGACATGTATTATTCTTTAAAACATCCAAAAAGGTAGTGTCTCATCAAAATTTTTCAAAGCCTGAAGTGATTTTGTTTTTTTATAAAAGTGCTTGTTTTTATAAAGCTCACAATCCAAAACACAATTAATGATCAGAAAATTATAATTGTTTGTCATTAGAGAAGCTTGAACCTGAGAGTGTTAGGCATTTTTGCTTGAAAAATGACAGAAACCACAAATGAATGGTCATAAAAGTTGTAAATTAATGTTCTTGTAATTGACGGATCAGTACATCAACTGATATTCCTAGTTAAAGTTTATGCACCAAGGTTTACGCTGCCTAAGAATGCAACTAACAGCTACTTTCATCAATAATGTGCCAGCAGATTACTAATGTTGAGACCAAAAAATTGCAAAAAATGTGAAGAAATACTGACATACTTTCCCAAATCCTAGTTGATGATCAGCTGATAAAACAGAAACAGAAAAAATTTTAAAAACTGTCAAACATCTGCAGTTTTATCCTGTTTTAATTCACAAACTGAGTTTTTACTTGTACTGTGTGTGTTTTCTCTGTGGGTTCTGTTAAGTTGCAGGTAATTTTCAAGATTTTCTTTTCAACTTTCAATATTTAAAAAGCTGGAACTAGATATGTTTTTATTTTTTGCTTAATAAATTAACTAAAATACATTTTCTTGTCATTGGTTTTCTTTTTTAGCTGTGCACTAATATCATCCAGCGTAACAATACATGTTTATTTCTCTATTTTTGGTTATGGGAATTTATGATAATAACAGTAAAAAATACTAAAACTATGACAGTGATACCTTATTAGAAAATATTTGCCAGTTTAGTTTCAACCACTTTTTTAAAAATGCAGTTTTTAGGCTTGAACCCACTGAGAGGAAAACTGAGTGAGACGCTGAAGTTCACTTCTGCAGAAGTGACAGTAGATGGCATCAGAGTGTGAGAGATCCGGGTGACTTTGTATCCTTATGACACACTTCTGAACCAACAACAGCCCAAATATACAGTACTAACACGTGTCAACACAAACCAACACCAACAACAGCTAAAAAGCTCCGACTGTCACTGACTTTTTGATTTTTAAATGGAGTGCTAATAAGACCTCAAGGTTTTATTCTCTCTGGGCTGGATTCAGTTTAAGATTTGACTTTAACCCTCATGTCGTCCTGCAGGTCAAACTGACCCGTTTTAAAGTTTGAAAATGTGAAAAAAAAAAAAAAATTTCACAGTGAAATTTCTGATGTCGACATTTTCAACCAATTTTGCTGGATTTTGGTTGATTTTTATGTGAATGTTCTTAAAGAAAACATTAGAAGTTTTACTGATATATATGGAATCACTTTAGATATTTTTAGGATTTTTTTGGAAGATTTTTACTCATTTTTTAAAAAATATTTACAAGAATTTTCTTGCCACATTTGGGGGATTTAAAAAAAAAAACTTTTGAGGGAAACTTTTAAGGAATTATTGAAATTTTCTTCCTGAAGGTTTTGCAAGGAAACAATATTTTTTGGTGGACAACAGGAGGGTTAAAAAAAAAAAAAGTAAATTCATTTAAATATCGAAGATAAAATATACTGTAAAATGCCACAGGACCTTACAAATTAAAAATTAATGGACATTTGAACTTGTAAAATGTCTTAATTAAACATGGAATGAAATACATAACAAGTCACAGAAACACTTGTTAAGTTTTTCTAAATGCAAACTAAGTGATTAGTGGTAAAACAAGAACATTGTGTTCCTCTCATGGCCCTGGCTGAGTTTTTTCCTATAGGTTTTTTTTTCATCAGCAATGTTTGAACATTTCCGAGAAGGTGCAGACTTTAGTACTTTCTTAAATAATGTTTCGCTTTGGGAAAGGAAATGTATAACTGCACGTTACTGACCTTAATCAGGACAAGAGACGCAGATGTAAAGAAGTGCGAGAAATTAAAAAAAACAAAAAAAATACAAATTGAAATTAAGCACAAAAACATTTCTCGTTAAGCCTAAGTGATAACAGTAAGTGATCAGTCCACTCCTTGTTGTTTCCATATCTTTTATTTGTCTTTATTCAAATTAACTTCTATTTTTTGCTTTTGCAAAAACAGCATAAGATTAATTCAACAGTCTGCTTTCATTGCCAGCCTATTGCTTACAAATGTAAGGAAAAAAGTAAGACAGTTTAGTTTGATCATTTAGTACATTTGTTTTTTTCTATGAACCAGAGCAACTTGGAACAAGATGCTAAAACGTGTACAATAACATATATGTGTGAAAATTAGTTTTCGAATGTGTAAAGTGGATTTTTAAAACCAAATTAGTTTAGTAAAATATGTAAATGTCATATGAAGACGACAGAATTGGATCAGACTTGTTCATCTGTGTTGACACCAACCCCACCACTGATCTCTGACTTGGATTTGTTTTAATCCTTCCTGTATGTTAATGAAACACCTACTACCACTAACAGTCGTCTCTACTGGTCAGTAGAGCCTCCTTATGAAAAATGATTACAAGAGTCATCAGACTTTTCAGCTGAGTGATTTGCACCGTAGTGTTCGGTCTGCCCTCTAATACGCACCTAAAAATAAATGGGATTCAGTTCAGTTCAACTCGTTTATCACCAAGAAAGCACCACCTCAAAATAGGCTGCAACGGTCCTGGGGCAAAAATAAATAAATAAGTAACAAAGGGAAAAAAAAGACAAGAAAAAGAGGTAAAGATGGAAAAATCAAGAAGGCATGAACTTAAAAGAACTTAAAGCAGGAGGAGGGGCTGAGAAACTCAAACCTATTGAACCCTGCTACACACACACACACACACACACACACACACAGAGTCGGTGGAACATCATATGGGTCAGTGACGACATACAGATCAGTACATACACTCTGTACTGTGTACATACTGTACCAGTCTGTCTGGAAACAGGACGTGGCAATTAAGCGATCATATAAGGGTATTACGAAACACACCAACACACTCGCTCCCCGGCTTTTTAACCACTCACAAGAAAACCTCAGCATTCTAGAAACATGTTCTCCAACCTGTACAAGAAGTGTGTGCATTAATGTAAAAGCCACAGACACACAAATAGCGCGTGCGCGCGCACACACACACACACACACACACACACACACACACACACACACCTCTAGTCGGAGTGGGCGGGCTTTGGAAGACATCCAAGCTGATTAGATGGAGTGAAGAACATGGCTGTCTGTTTCCCTCACACCCTCACCGGCTCTTTCTCTGCTTCGATTGCCTCCCAACATTTCATTACCCCTTTTCTTGACTGTATAATCACTGCACAGGCAGCAGAAAACCTGTCAGCACACAGATAGAAAAGTGGTGTTGCAGGT
Source organism: Amphiprion ocellaris (assembly GCF_022539595.1). Taxonomy (NCBI): domain Eukaryota; kingdom Metazoa; phylum Chordata; class Actinopteri; family Pomacentridae; genus Amphiprion; species Amphiprion ocellaris. The sequence goes on along the minus strand of NC_072784.1, from coordinate 3,305,696 downwards.
AAGCTCAGAAACACTGGCCACGTCTCATTTTACCCACTTGCAATGCAACGTTCCCATGAGGGGCTAGAGGGGCGGGGAGGGTGGGCGCTGAGCTATAAATGAGCACATGTTCTTGAACAAAATTAAAATTTATAAAACGATCTCACCTCGGCAGGCTGAGTTTGCCCAGCTGTCTTGACATTTAAAGACGACTGGAGGGTTTATTCCTGATTCGTGCTTTATGATTGAAAGCTGCAGAACAGGTGCTAAAAGTCTGATTGTTTTTTCTCAACCACTGCACCCAAAGTTAATCTTATCTACTGTCACACTGACTCCCTTCATCACTCATCCTTCCTACGACGCAGAACAATCATTTAATTTTGTCAGAACTAATATGAATCTTTCACACGTATGCGGAGGCCCCTGGGCTGGATCAACAGAAGTAAAGATTGCTGTGGCAGCTGCCGCTCATGAAGGAAAACATGCCTCCAGACACTGTAACTATCTGGTGGTTAGCATATTCTAACAGCTGACATTTGGATGCCTTACAGTTCATTGAGTGCATGTTAAACGTGAGTGGCCTTGGAATGATCAATGATATGACTGGAGTTCAGAGGACTGTATACAGCGTGTGCTATATTAGCTGATGTGTATCTCGGTTGAATGTGTCGTGCAGAACCACGTCAGCTGCTGCATGATATCTGAAGATAAGATCTGACAGAGCAGCAGGGCTGAAGTCAGGACTTAAGAGGGCCAAGCCAGGGTAAAACGATTAGGATGTCCTGGGCTAAGATGATTTTATCAGTGCAAATCAGTTAATGACTGCTGGCTGTGAAGTCACAGTGCATGTGTCACACAGCACATGGAAGCGCTCGGCGTGGTTTGCTTTACGCTGCAAGGGAGCGAGCTCTTTCTACAAGCACGTGACTACGTTCGGCTAGCCTCACAATGCTAACATGCTCACTAGAACAATGCTAAAGTTTGAATGCTAAACAGGTGTAATCTTCACCATAATCACATCTTAGTTCAGCAGCTTAGCATTAGCTACACCCAAAGTACAGCAAAAGGCTAACAGGAGTGTTGTTAGGTTTGCAGGTACATCTGAAAGGGTAAAATCTGGCCTCATGAAAGTTAAAGAATCTCCAACGTTATCGCATTTAACAGCAATCCACCCAATAGTTGCTGAGACATTTCACTGAAAGCCACAACTTATGGTGGCGCTGTGTTCCCCTTGAATTAAAGTATCACCACAGTTAGTAACTGCCTGGGAACCATGAACATCTGTATCAAATGTGGTGCCAATCCAGTCAGCAGATGTTGGGATGACGGTGAATAATCTGCGGGTGGAATTTGTGGTTGGTCAGCTGACTCCTTAGGATACAACATCTGGGGGCTATGAGAGTCTGTATCAATCCATCAGGAACAAAATAAGTTTAAAAAGTTGGCCTGACTGCACCATACTGAACATAACTATCTACACAAAGCCTTATGGCATTACTTGTCAGAACACTTGTCTCTCAACCAAAAATGTCAATTTAGCTTCAATTTAGAGGAAAGGTCACGAGATCAGTAAAGTTATGTGGCTTCATCCTGTGGGAACCATTAAAGGTCCCAGATTGTGTCCCTTTATAGCAAATTAAGCAAAGGCTCACGTCTTTAAGTTGTTCAGCTGATGGTTCAAGATGGTTCATTTCATCATGACTGTATAAATCCTGGTTTTAAGGCTGTTCCGCGCTGAAAACCAATAAGCTGTTCCAGTCGCCTTTTACAATCTTCAGGAAGAACACACTGCATTTGTGATTGCCAGCTGTCTGTCAATAGAGAGCTGTTGGTTGGTTAGGTGGTACTGGCTTGTAAATCTGGGTGGTAACTAGTTGTGAGGGGCTTGAAGAACGGCAGAAGTAAACATCTTCACATCTTAACAGCTTTTGCTTTTCACTTCCAAGTATATAACAACCACAAAACACAATAATACTAGATTTTCCCCAAATGAGACCTATAATGTCTGAATCAAACTGTACCGTGTAGATGCTGAGAGACTTTGACCTGTTGGTGGCGCTGTAGAGGAGTGTCACGGATTCACAAAAGTTAGTTGGAGTCGATTTGTGGGAAACATGGATACTAGTGCCAATCTATACCATAGTCGGGGATATATATTGGTTTGCACCAACATGGTGAAACTGCCTCCTCAAGATCTACGTCCAATTAGCCAAAAATATAAAACACACAGATTGATAGAAAGATCATATTAAACTCTCCGTTTGACTATTAGTTGAATGTTTACGACTTGTTTTGCTGTCTTTTGTGGAGCTTCCAGATCAGAATCAACAAATGAAGAACCATAACTGTGGCCTTTGAGTCAGTGTGTTATGGCTGTTAGCTGATCCAAGTTTAACCTACATTTCTGTACATTTGGACAAAGTGTGCTGATGAAAGGACAAGATAAAAGTCAGCAGATGTGACTTTATGGAGGTTTGTCCTTAACAGACAATGAAGTTTCACATGTAAGAGCTTTTCTAAGCAGCAACAGAACAGAACAGTGTGCTGAAAGCCAGACGGTCCACACAGAGAAGATCACATTAAAGTGTTTGAAGGTCACTTTGGAATCATTACGACTGTCAGCCTTTTCGTCTACTCCCACTTCACCTCATGGAATTACCACTGTCCCTCCGACATTTGGTTTTTAATAAAGTGGCCCTTCTTCCAAACTGTCCATGTGGTGAAACTGTAAGTCTGAATTTACTTGTTAATATTTCAAACTGACACAGAATTGGAAAAAAAGGAGGTAACTTCATTCCAAATCCTTGCCTCTCCTCCCCGTTTCAGCCTCCCCCTTCCTCGAACGCTTTCCTCTTTATTTTCACCCTGGCTCTCTCCAATCCCCATTCCTCTCTGTGCCAGCAGCATCGTGTCCTCCTCCGTTCCTCCCTCGCTCCACTTTCATTCTTTTATTTACAGCAATCATCTGCTGTGTGTGTTCATTGTTTTTCCCGCTCTCATTGACTATGTATGGCTGCCGTTTCTCTGCCAGCGACTGTAATTACCGGCTGATGGGAGCGTGTGGATGTGTGGGTGCACGCATGTGCACGCGCTCATGTGTGCATTTCTCAGCAAGTGTGCATACATGAGTGAATTTATGTGACTGTGGGAGTCTGCCTCCACACAACTGTGTATGCACTAATGAGTCTGCATGCATGCATTTCCCTCTGGTTGGCATCTGTGTGTGGATTTTATAGGGCATCTCAGTGTACAGATGAGTGTGTGTGTGTGTGTGTGTGTGCGTGCGTGCGTGCGTGTGTGTGTCAGACAGCCCTGAAAACCTGCTTATCTCTCTGGCGTTACAAAAACTTGTCTCTCCTCTTGATTCATTACCGTCCATTTTGTATCTTCCTTCCTTTCGAACTGAAAATCACTCGCTCCCCCATTTCCCCCTCATCTGTTTTCATCCAGACTTGTGCTTTAAAGAACTTGTGTGGGTGACTGACAGGTGAACGGGCTGCAATGGATGAGTTACTGTGTGATAGGTGTGACATTTAGCAAACAATAAAATGTGATTTCAGTGCATTTCCTTCATCTTCATGGCTCAGAACTGAAATGGAAAATAGGAAGAAGTGCTCATTACTGCTGAGCAAATGAAGGATGAACTTTACTGATGGACAATAATTAGCGAACAGGTAGTCATTAAGTGTTCATCTTTTGTTCTCACCGACTAAACTGATAAGTTGTGACATTTTTAGCTAATTTCATGTGTAAATGTAGCATCTACAATTCAGTATTTGTAACTCCTGGGCTGAGGTTACTAATCAGCCAAAATAGCTGCTGTGTTTCCTTAAATCAGACCAAGCAGATGCAGTAAGGAGTGACAGAACTGGGGATCTAAATACATTTGCAAACAATAAAATGTGATTTCAATGCATTTACTTCATCTTCATGACTCAGAATTGAAATGGAAAATGGGAAGAAATGCTCATTACTGTTGAGCAAATGAAGGATGTACTTTCCTGATGGACAATATTTAGTGAACAGGTAGTACTTAAGTAACGGTCGAGCAATTTTCAGTGTTCTTCTTTTGTTCTGACTAAATTGATAAGTTTCAAATATTTTTAGCTAATTTAATGTGTAAATGTAACATCTATAATTCTGTTTTTGTAACTCCTGACCTTCTCAGCCAAAATAGATGCTGTGTGACCTTAAATTAGATCAAGCAGATGCAGTAAGGAGTGACAGAACAGGGGATCTGAATAAATTTTTAAATGTGTCCTGAACGCTGCTGACCTTGCCTGGCTCGCCCATTTATTCACTCATTCCACTCCCCGATCAGTCTCATCTTGTCAGTTTCTGGGTGGGGACGCCATTAAAACTGATCAGTCCATCTTTGACGCTCCATTTATTTGCTTATTTTGGGATAAGCCTGAAGATACGATGAGTCAGGCTTTGCTAAGACAGTCATGGCCAGAGTCTCCACGCTGAGCTTCAAACCTGCTGCTCAAGAAACCTGTAGATGACGTCATGGAGGGTCTGCCCATCTTCATACGCTGTCTGAAAATGTGACGGTACTTGTACTGCTATGGTACTGTGGGTACGAAAGGTACTGTTGATACTGGACTGATCAGCAACGTATTTAGAGGTACTTTGAGTCGGGTAAAAGCCAGCAAACATACAGTGTTGCTGAGCCTTTTAACCCTCCTGTTGTCTTCATTTACAGGCACCACAAAATAATGTTTCTTTGTCTGAAAAAAAATCCAAAAATTCAGCAAAAAAATCCCCCAAATTTCTGAAAATGTGCAAAACCTTCAGGTAGAAAATTCCAATAATTCCTTAAAAGTTTCCCTTAAAAGTTTTATTTTTTTTAAAAATCCTCCAAATTTGGCAAGAAAATTCTTGTAAATATTTTCAAAAAATGAGTAAAAATCTTCCCAAAAAATCCTAAAAATATCTAAAGTGATTCCATATATATCAGTAAAACTTCTAGTATTTTCTTTAAGAACATTCACATAAAAATCCAGCGAAATTCACTGGATTTTGGTTGATTTTTTGTGAATGTTCTTAAGAAACATTTTTAGCATTTCTTTTCTTCCACAAAAAAATGTTCAAAGATTTCCCAAAAATGTTGTGGACATCAGAAGTTTCACTGTCAAAATGTATTTTTTTCCCCACATTTTCAAACTTTAAAACAGGTCAATTTTGACCTGCAGGACGACACAAGGGTTAAAAGCATGAAGGAAACATCTCAAAAGCAGCTCAAAGTCACACATTCAGTCAGAAAAAGTAGAAACATTTTTCTCCCCACATTCCAACTGTACAGGTACGATCTATTTTCTGGCAACGAGACATTCCTACTTGCAGCTGCTTGCTCTAGTCTCGTTCCTGATGTGTGCACGCAGTATGTTGTGGATTGGAAACACATTTGCATCTGTGAGGAGGCCACAAGGACACCACATCCACCACTGCCAACAGATTATCAAAGAGATTAGTGTCAGAACTGCAAACAAAGTCAGGCAGATTTGTGGTAAACGAAACCACCACGGAGGGCAAAAGTGAAAACAACGGGACGTAATATCAGGAAAGATAAATAGTTAACATCATCACAGAAGGCATTTGTTTGCTTTTGAGATTCCCTTTTTTTTTATCTCAATGAGTTTTATACTCTGTGTTATTTTTGTTTGATATTCAAAAGGTTTTGTTTGATTATACTGACACAAATCTAACGCCATATATTAGGGAAAACACAATTTACATGAAGCCAAACAATAAAGAAACAGTCATGAAAAGACAAAGAAAATCTGTGTTCTTTCCTTTGAGATACAAATCAGCTCACACTAGCAGGGAAGATAAAATTAAGGACTGACCTTCTGAAATCAAAGCTATACAGCTCCCTCCAAATCCCTGCAGTCCTTCATCCTGCATCTCTCCTTCTTTGTTTCTATCCCCTCCATCCTCCCTGTTCTCTCCCTGTGTGATAATCAGCCAGTGTGAGGGCTGCCAAGAATGTAAGTCTGCCATGGCTGACCTTCCTTTCGCCTCTCCTCGCTGTTTATGTGGATGTGTTAGAATGATTGCACTCCCCCTCACCTCTCTGTCCACTGTTGATGTTATTCATTCAGCAGAAGCTGCGGCACTGCTGCAGCTGCATAATGGACCCTGCTGCTGCTGCTGCTGCTGGAAACATGCAGGAACAGTCAGAATCTGACGCCCAAAAAACAGGACTGACCGCTGAAATATGAAAATAACTGATTGCTTTGCTGGATTTTCAGCAGATTCTCATTTATAATATAATAACAGCTCTAATGAACTGAATCTATCAGCTGTAGCTGGTGACTGAAAGCCACTGATGATGCTAAAAACCTGCAATTTGTATGAAAGACTGTCAGCTAATAATTGTGAAAGGGTTTTAATATGCACTTGTTGGCAACATACACATTATATCAGACAAAAAGACAGACACAGCACTTAAATTGTGCATTATTATCAATAAACATACCTAATTACAGAAGTGGAGAAGGAACCACAGTGGTTGGAGTTATGCTTTAATATCTGTATATTCAGACAGTATTCTATACTTTAGTATGCATTCTGTCTTTAGATGCTCAGTATCACATTCATTAGAATCCTATTCAAAGTCATATTGAGGTTAGTGGTAAAATTGCACAATACAGAGGACCTCTGACCTACGTCAGAGGTCCGTTCCTACAAATCTACATAAGTCGATACTTGTAGTAAGTCGGAATTCTGGCTTGTGAATTCCGTGCATCATGATTTCGATCAGTTCTTCGGAAGAGTCATGAATACCAACGACTTTCATGCATGTATGAATCATTTTACTAGAAGATAACAGAATATTGTAACAGACTGATGTTTTTGTTGATGTTGAGGTTTCAAAGTTTATTGTTCAGTTCCAGATTTACCTAATGTCAGTGAATGTGCCATGTTTAGTTAGCTCACCTCTGATTGGCTGAGAGTCAGCAGTAGAAAGAGCTGGGAACGGTGGCTAATTCTGGAGCTAAGTTATGGGGTTTTTCTAGTTATTCTGGCGTTGGCTACGGTCCACAGTAGCCTGTATGAAGGTTCAATAAACCAGCAGAGAACCAGATAAAGTCTCACTCATTCATCACAGAGGGACACTACAATATGTTGACCTGTTTTTACAACTTGACCCATGTTGGTCCGTGTTTCTTCCTGTTCCCAGCATTTTATTATATCTAATTTCACTTCCATGGAGACGGTTTTCCTTTTCTTCCAAGCATCAGAAGAGTCTGACTTACGCTGGGAGCCAAAATGAAGGACAAAAAGTTAGTGAATGTAGCACAATCCAAGGTGGTGTACAACAGGAGAATAGAAACAAATCCATCTTAAACCGCCGCGTGACGACGTATTCATCTGCTCCGCTCATCAACTAGTTCCACGTAACCAGTTCTGACGGAACGACGGAACGCTGTAGGTCGAGGACGTCGTAAACTGAGGACTCCCTGTATGTCCTTTCAGCGCTAACACTGTTATGTGCACATATGCAATAATCAGATTGTAGGAAGTGGGATATGAAAAAAGGCAAATTAACTCAAACACATCAAGTTACAACTTCTTGTTGCTTGGCACAGGACACAGAAAACTTCCACAGTTATGATTTTCCACCTTTAATCTACAACAAAAATCCATCTGATAGAATTTACTCGCAGCGATTTAAGGATTCTTGGATCCACTGAGTTTGATTTAACTTGATGACCAAGACGCTGCATTTGTTGACATGAAGGAACACAATGTGCAAAGTCATCTGAGTGAGGAACAGGAGGGAAGCATCAAGAAGGAAGATTTAATTGCAAAAAGAAATGCAGCATCAGCTATTTGGAAGTATTTCAGTTTCAGAAAAGATGACCAAAAACAAGCACTCTGTCAGCGGTGCCTTGCTGCTAAATGAGGGAACACTACTAATTTGGCTCTGCATGATGAATTCAAAGCCAGATCTGAAGGCTGTCCAAAGCAAAATATTATTTTGGATGCCTCTGCCAGCTTTACACTGTAGGATAAAGTTTCCGAAAACAGACAGACATCGCTGACACAACTTTTCATCCTGAGAAAGATGTGATACCAATTAAAACAGCCACTGAAGAGGGTTTAAAAAACACGATCCAGTCCTCGACAAGCGCTCTGTGATGCCGTCATGACACATCTATTTTTCTCCAGTTGTCATCTCAGAGCTGTATTTAAAATGCAAGGCACAAGATGAAACAGAGTGGAATATTATGCAGCCAGAACAGACGTGTGGTCCAGGAAGACAGCGGAGCTCACATAAGTCTTACTGTCCACATTACTAATGAGGACTGAAAAGTTCCAAACTGCGCTTTCCCGAGATGATCACAAAGGGAGAAGATCTCAACAGGGAAGAGGGAAGAGTTGGCTATTTGAGGCCGACATGAGAGACTATAGCAACGACAGACATGATGAAGGCTGAACAAGTTAACGACGCTGCAGTGCTTCGGCCACAGACTGTAGTCTTACAGTTAGTGAGCAATACAAACACCAGATATACCAGGGGAGTCAAATTCATCTTGTTCAGGCTCCACATTCAGCCCAGTTTGATCTCAAGTGGGCCAGACCAGTAAAATCACAGCATAATAACCTATAAAAAGCCACAACTCCAAAGCTTTCCTTTGTTTTAGTGCAAAAATGTTCACATTTAAGGAATTATCTTTTTACAAAACACTATGAACAACCTGAAATTTCTTAAGAAAAATAAATTCAGTTTCAACAACATTCCACCTCAGTTTATCATTTACCCAAAACAACAAAACATTTAGTCACAGCTATCTGGAACAATGAAGTATTTTTACTTTATGACAAAAGTCAGACAAAAAAAAAAGACAAAAAACCCCCAACAAAAACAAGACAAAATACTACAAAAATGGCAAACAAAATGACAAAAATGAGACAAACGACATGAAACAAAACAAAGCGTTACAAAGCGACAAAAAATGGACATAAACGAGACAAAAAAATGACAAAAAAGGAACAAAGTGACCAACAAATAGACAAAAAACAAGCGAGACCAAAAAAAACACTAAATGACAAAACTACACACAAAACAACGAATAAAGCAAAACACAAAATGGCAAAAATAAGACAAAACATACAAGTGAGACAAAAACAAGACAAAATATTACAAAAATGAGAGACAAAATGACAAAAGAACAATGAGCAATCTAGTATTTTACTTTATGATCAAAACTATTTCTCATGGTCGAGAATTTATTTAAAATTTTTAGTTTTACGAATGCACAATTTGCATTTCTCTGTAATTTTTACACTTTTTTCATGGGCCGGATTGGACCCTCTGGAGGGCCGGTTTTGGCCCGCAGGCCGCATGTTTAACACCCCTGATATGTACCAAGCTGTATACTGTGCAGGAAAACGAAAATCGAAATGTCAGTTTCCTCCAGTATCATGCAGGTCTAGTTTGTGAGCAGCAGTCACTGGCTGCTGGCTGTTTTTTAGCTCTCGATTTTGCCTGTCAGGCCAAATAAAGGTTTCCCTAACCACATGATTGATGGTGTTTGTTGAGGCTGCATAAACACTCGACTCCGCTATGCGTTTCTGGAAGCAAAAAATAAATCCCCCCAAAAAACCATGTGAGTTTATGTTTCTGACTTTGAGGTGACAGTGTGTGATTGAAATCATGTTTTAACTGAACATTAATCAATGTAGTGGCAAATAAAACTCTATTTTAACTCCTCACCAGACATAGATCATTATTTAAAGTGTATGATTTTTATATGCATCTTAAAACATGTATGGAGGAGATGTTTACTGTAAACATGTTAATGATTAGCCTCACTGAAAAGCTCCAGAATTCATTAAAATGAAGACCTATGACCTTTCACTGTACATTTTATATAAATATTTACATTAAGTTGTCCTGGACATTAAACATTTTAGACTACAATGCTACACACACTACATAATATCTATATGTAGAGTGGAAGGTCATAAGTCTTCAGTTTAATAAATCATAAAAACTAGAGTCTGCAGTGGGAAGCATCATACTGCAGCAGCAAATCTAAGATTGATGATGCTATACGGCTAAAGCAGAAAAACTAGAAGGATTAGTGGAGCTGAGAAGAGGCCAGTTTGAATGAGTTTCTACGAACATGGAAAAAGAAAAACTTCATTCTCCTGTGCAGTAGTATTTCCTGTTGTTTCTTCAACAGAATTGTCTTCAGTTTAGCTGCTCAGAGTAACCAGTTGTACGACCTGAGGACACAGTGTTCGCTGTGAGGATAACCTGACTACTCTGTTATTGGATGAACTTAACCTCTGGTCCTGCCTTCCTCCCTCTGACCTCCCCTTCCTCATCTAATCCCTTCCTTACGTATGGCCTATAATTCTGTTCTCAGCTCCTCGCCCGTCCAATATGTGATATTATCAGTTCGAGTCATTCTGAAAATGCTATGGTCTTAGAATGGAGAAATAAATCTGGAGGAAACCAGTGAATCCAACTGCCTGCTGAGCTTCTGTTTTTAACCTTCACTTCCCTCTTCTCCTCTCTGCTGGTATGTTTCACACCTGTACAGCAGACTGTAAATGTATCACAGCTTCTATTTACATGTTTACATTTTGTCAAAAAAAAAACTGCTGAAAAAGATTTGCTAACAATCTTTTTTGCCATATATTATTTTCTTGTCGTCAATAAATAATAAATACACAATTATGTGATAAACACATGAATGAAGACCTGCATGCATCTGGAAAATCACATACTGCATTTCCTGACCCTCTGCTGCCCGGATCTTCGTCCTCCTTCAAATCTGATTTAGCTACTTGTATTCAATATTGTTATGTCTATGCCAGTAATGTTATCTAACATTATTGATTCACCAGTCTTTCCCAGTAAAACTCTGATGCTAAAGTTACAGATCCTTATGTCTCTGCCGGTAATAGTTGGTCACGTACAGGTTCTTGTAGGAAACCTGCCAGTTGATTTAACTAAACCCATACTTGGTATAACTTGGAAAAAAGTGAAAAAGTTTAATATGTCAAATGAGACATAAAGGCAGACATTCTGATTAAAAGGTAGGCCTTCTGAAAGTTTTTTCTTCTGTGATACGTCACATTACCTCAGCAGGGAGTCTCTCCTGCCTCAGTACATCGTGTAACGGTGGTAGTGAGGAGGGTTTATAATTGCCTGGTACTTCACAATTTTTCACTACAGTTAGATACTGTGTTTGAGCAGATTGCACAACCTCCCGCCTGTCAGGACATCCAGTCCACCGTTCTCCTGATGACGGAGCTAGCGTTCGTGCCTGTGCCTGTTGTTGTGTGCAGGCGAAGAGTCGGGATTTCACTTCTTCTGCATCAGTAATGCAAAACACGGCAGTGTGCAGCGCTCATTTTAGACAGGAGGATTACGTTCACAGGGATGGAGCTCCAGACGGGATGTCTAAGCCAGGATGTGTGAGACTAAGAGTTGCTCTGGTTCCTTCGGTGCTGATACTTTAGACTGCTCTCTCATTCAGATGGCACAATAAAACTAATTTAATATGTTAGAGAGGTAAAATATTACATTATTCAGTTCCACATAGCTGTGACTAATTGTTGTGTTCCTTTGTAGACACTCTGATCTGGAAGTTGTAATGTGTAAATGATAAACTGAGGCTGAATGTTTCTGAAACTGAATTTATTTTTCTCAAGCTATTTCAGGTTGTTTATCCTGTGTTGTAGAAAGATTATTCCTGAAATGTGAACATATTCAGAATGTAATTTATTGCACTAAAACAAAGGAAACATTTGGAGTTGTGGTTATTTATAGGTTATTATGTTATGATTTTACTGGTCACTGGAGATGAAATTGGGTTGAATGTGGCCCCAGAACTAAAATGAGTTTGACACCCTGGCGTAGAGGAAAATATGTGTAATTACATATAAAAGGACATAAAACATCAAGAAACCTGTTGACAATGAAAGAACCTGGGCTCCAAATTGTACGTTATACCGACATTTCTCGCTGTGTTAACTAAAACCACTCATCACATGCTTGAATGCAGAGAAGCGAGTGAGAAAAGCTCGATGAAGACATGGAGACAGACGGTGCTACAGACTTGATAAAAGCAGTCGTGCCTGTGCAGCTCCCTTCCCCAACACTCCCTCCCCAGCAGCCCTTCACCATGAAGGGTCAGCTCACATGAAGTCACGCTTGCAGCTGTGGAGGGCTCTCCACATTCAGTGTGAGGGTGTAAACAAACAGCTTAACTGCAGGAGGCGGTCACTCTTGACCTTAGGAGGAAAACATCCCTCACCACGGGTGTAGAGCTACTTTTCTCTGCATATGTGCATTTAGCAGGCTGCAGAGGCCAGCGAGTGTATTCAGATAGGATTATGACTTTAAGTGCGTTTTACAAGATACTTGTGTACTCCTCAGTGAAATTTATATGGAACACACCAAAAAACACAGAGCTATGAAGTCAGTATGCATGAGCCGGCTTACAGAAGAAGGCAAACTGCTGTATTTTTGGCCGTAATTACTTTTGTGCATCAAAATTCATGAGCTAAATCCACACGTACTTCTATACCATCTCCTAACACCGTAAATCATTTGGACTTCTTTTCTCATCCCATTTGCACACCCAGCGTACCGCCCTGTAGATTCATAGATTGTAAACTGGGAACATCTGTCAGCTCATAAACATGCCTCAACCCAAACAACAAGTTTTCTTTCTATAGCTTCTTTTTCGTACGCCGTCTTTTAATCTCCACTTGTTTCCTTTTCTGCATGATGTTGTGTATTTCAGACCACGTTCAGCCTGGTATCTCCCTGTACCTGCTGCTCCAATGGCCTCATTTCCCACTGGAATCATTAAAGAGTCACTTTGCTAATTTTTAACCCGAGGTGTGTTATTACAGTGAGGGAAGGACATGTGGAAATGTGACGGTAAAAGCTTTGCCTGCATTCTGTTTGGTTGTTTCAGCAATTAAAATGAACCCCAGAGTACGCCTGAAAGAAATCCCACAACAGAAGTTCATCAATTTAAATTCTACCAACCACTAAATTAATAAAATACATAATAAACTGGAAAATACATGATGCAGCAGAAGAGGAGACCCACAGCATCAGTTCTGTCCAAATCTAGTTGGTATTTTACCCACATACTGTCACATTAAATGACAGTATGGAAATTAGCTGCCATCTGCACAAATACACAGAGTTTGCAAGTTTTTCTATTTTAGATACAAATTGCTGATATGAATTTTGCATAGTAAATAAAGACTAAAAAGAAATTGCAAACAAAGAATAAACTAAAGCTTTTTTGGTAATTGTGATTTATTACCTGGCTTTTCAAACTGAAAGTTCAATGAAATTGTTTTTCATCGTTTCCAAGAGTTTAATCTGAAGGCAGCAAAGCAAAAACTAATGAATGCAAATTGTACGCTACGAGTCTGGTTGTAATTTGGGGTAATTTAAAGGCAGGGCAAGGTGCCCGGTGATGTAATGACTTGTGAGAATGTTTTAAATCTACTCTTAATGAGGAACAGCATCCTCTTCCATAATCAGGTCCATTAAAAACCAAAGCAGGATAATTGATTGTGCCGAGCAGGACAGGTCTGTTCAGCTTAAACGGTACAACAATGTGCACGAGGCAGCAGCAATTAAAGAGCGTTTAAAGAGTTTGGAATAGGGTGCCTCTTAATAAACTTTTTTCAAACCAAAACCATACACAAAACAAGAAAAGCACTCAGCGAGCACAGTACTCCGCCAAGACTGTTCATTCCCTGACCTTGTGCTGAGCACAGGCGAGCCGGGTTCTGCTCAAGGTTTTCTTCCTGTTAAAAGGGTGTTTTTCTTGCCACTATCACCTTAGGGCTGCTCTGGGGTTCAGGCACAAGGGTTCTGTAAAGCGTATCGAGACAATTTGACCTGTAATTGGCGCTATATAAATAAAACTGAATTGAATTGAAATAACTGACGGAAGGATTTACAATGCCGATCGTCACATAACTGCGCCATGTTCTTTGGCGGAGTAAAAAGACGGACATAACCACCGTGACATCACTTCCTGGTGTGTGGATGATTTTTTTGAAGCTTCAAGTTTGGTATTTCACCATGTTGCACGTTTGAACCTGGTTGTGATGAGTGAGGGGTGGGTGGCAGAACTTGAGGTCACTATATATGCACATATGGTAGTCAATCACAAGGGAGTCACGTGCAAAAGCATACCCTGCTATTGTCTATTTCACTCTCAGTGGGGCCGTAATTTAAAAAATAAACATCTTGCTGTATTGGAGGAGACTTGAAACTAGTGATTGAGCTCATAAACTCATCAAGGAAATGTTTAATAAAATAATAAATCAAATGAGAAGTTGGGTAATTTCCTTACAGACTTCTGTAGAATCTCACTACTTTTTCAACCAGAAGAGTCGCCCCCTGCTGGCTGTTGCAAGCTTCACTTTTAATTCCAGTGGGCTACAACCATTGTTTATATACAATCTATTGCTCTAATTTAAGCTGCAAACATGTTCAGCATGTTTAGCTACCTTGCTTTCTACCAACAGGGTTCTCCAAATGTTACTTCTAAAGCAAACAAACACTACATTTCCTGCTTCCACGTTCTCGAGTCATATAAACAACATCACCTGGACTGTCGTTTTCCACCTGCAAAACATCTCCAGACTGAATCCCCCATTGATATTTTTTAAATGATTTATTTCTGAGCTTTTTTGCCTGTATATTAACCATTGCCCATTGCCCATATGCTACGTGTCCTCATCATTTAGCCATCGGGTCGCCCCAGACTATGCCCTGCTCTAACACAACACCACAGTCCAGTCACAGTAAATGCTATGGTCACACCGACTACTGCAACGCCATCCTGGCAGGAATCCTCAACAAACTTAGTAACTAACTTCAGATCCTCCAGAACTCTGCAGCCTGGATCATCACATGTTCTTCTGGACACGCCACACTCCTGCTGATTCAACTACACCAGCTCCCTGCATGACAACAGATTAACTTTAAGATCCTTTTATTACATTTAAACCTCTTTCCCTTCCTATCTCATCGATCTCCCTCAGAACTACGCTCCATCCTGCTCCCTGTAGTCATTATCAGCAGGTATACTGGTACTAGCAGCCATCAACCTCAGACTATGGTGTCACTGCCTTCTGCTATGTTGCCCCCAAAGTTCGAAACTTTCAAATGACTCACTTCCAGAACTGCTATCAGAGGTCATCTTTTCAATCTTTTTCTTCTATTCTGCGCCTTTTGCAGATGAAAATAATGTATAAGACAGGAAGTCACAATGACCGCTGGTGTGGGTTTGAGTTTGGACTTCAAGCTGTGAGAGTACACTGCACACTTGAACGGTACATTGCAAAACTTCAAAGATTACACATTACTGACCCGTATAAGGCTCTTATAATGCTCTCTGGGTGCTTTTGTATCAAAACAGTCGGATGTACAATGTTCCACACCTGCAGTGTCCAGATATCTACGATGACCTGGTCAACTTTACCTCGTTGAGACTCTGAAAATGTGCAAAAAGCCTGGAAGGACATAAATGGAGTTGTGCTGAATATTCTGTTTTGTCATCACTGGAAGGTTAAGTGTTACTCCATTAATGTTACCTTGTATGTGTACATCTAAACACGTCATATTTTATGTTCTGCGGTGTGTCTACTGATCACCTGCCCTTCTTTTAGTTACAGTTATCATGCAGGTGTCATGAAATATTTATTACAGGTGAATCATTCATGACATGCGACACAGCAGGAATCATCAGCCAGCAGACTGACTAATCAGCCCCCGAATGGCTGGATAAAAACAGGAGCATCTCCACAGGAGGACGGGGGGATTGGAAGAGACAGACGGATCGTATCACGTACGGACCTACTGGCACACATGCAGTATAACAAGCAGATGGACCGCTTAAAGATTTTCTTGTCATTTAAAAATAGATGGGCATAAATCACTCCTTTCATGGGAAAATTAATTTCTTGAAATAAAATACGTATACTTTAAACACTGAAATACATTATACACCGCTTAAAATAAAAATAAAAAAACAAGAAGCAAATACCACACAAACTTGATCATGCTTTTTGTATACAGTTTTTTTTAAAACACAGTATTATACTTCGATTCCGTCACTTGATTTTTGTCAATAATAAACATATCATCGAAGTGTTGAGGGTCATTTGAGGCCTCTAAAGTTCAAGCATCGGATTATATTTCCACATTTCACCTCCTGCACTGGTGCTTCACAAAGTGCTTTACTTACACTCACTGGCCACTTTATTAGGTACACCTGTTCAATTGCTGTTAACACAAATAACTAATCAACCAATCACATGGCAGCAACTTAATGCATTCAGGCATGTAGACATGATCAAGACAACTGGCTGAAGTTCAAACCAAGCATCAGAATGGGGAAGAGAGGGGATTTAAGTGACTTTGAACGTGGCGTGGTTGTTGGTGCCAGACGGACTGGTCTGAGTATTTCACAAATTGCTGAACTACTGGGATTTTTACAGAGAATGGTCAGAAAAAGTTTAGTTTAGTTTCATTTAGTTCTAGCATTCAAAATATTATAAATAGAATACTTGAAAATCGTTTTCAGCATAACAAGTGCTCTTGTGGCAGTGGATATTGATATTATCACTACCATTAATCCATGTGTATTCCAACTCTTTCACACAGCCATACTTGTATTTGTCACATGGCTGCTTTGTGCTGAATGGGGATGTGTGTGTGTGTGTGTGTGTGTGTGTGGTTTGTGTTTGGAAACTCACTTCTCTCAAATTGCCCCTTGAGGGACAAATAAAGTATTTTCAATTTAATCGAGTATGCCGCTCAGCAATCTGTTCTGGGGATGTAGGCCAGAGTTTTTCATTGCTGAACCACCTGCGTTGCTCTCCATTACAGATTTTTCTCTCCGCTGTATTCCCATTTATTCTAAAAATATTTTGCCACACAGCTGAACCGCAGGCTTATAGTGGAACCTGTTCTACTGTATTAGCGCCACTTCAGGATCTGAAATAACACTGCTACACACAGAAATCATCACAGGCCAATGATCGGTCTGTGCAGGCATTAATGTCAGAAAAAGGGAGTCAGTTTTAGGAGGAATTATCAGGATCCTTCTAACACATAGCCAGCAGAAGTATAGCTTTAGTGTATATCAGAGGATAGAAAAAGTTGGTAGAAAGAGTTGAAGAAGGCAAGAACGAATGGCTCAAAAAGATGAGGAAGATGATGGAGACACTGAGGAATGAGGAACACATAGATAAGAGAAAAAAGTATGTCAAAGATACAGAGAAGGAAATATGCTGACAGACTGGCTATATAGAACTCTGGTTCTTGGGGTAAAGTGAGTTTCTCAGTAGTACAACACATTAGTCTCACTTACTGCCTTCTTCATTTGCTCTAATCGGCTCTGCCTCTGTATAAAGCCGATTGGTGCATCAGGCCTTTGGAACCTGTGAGATTTATTAAGTTTCTCTGGGAGGCGACTGTTAAATGTTTAATTATTGGAGAATCTCTGTTACTGAGTCTCTATTCTGTGAAACGTTTCTGTGTCTATGCAGACCACAAAGTTTCACTGAATTCCCAGAACACAGTTACATAACAGTTCACTGTGGTTTGTTGTAAATAATAAAATAACTAAAATCCAATCAGCACTAACCTTAGTGATGAATACACAGAGTTTCTTGTGCTTGCTTCACAATAAAAGCTGCCTCATGTTTTTTGCCAGTTGAACACTTTTAATGAGACGAAGCAGTAAGAAATGCTGGGTGAGCATCAGCAATAAGTTAACACAGTTCAGATACAGTGTCAGGAGCCAGAACAGTAAACACTGCAGCTGTAATGCATCATTTCATGCTGCATCATTTCTTGTGAGTCCCGTGGAATAGGTTGGCAAAGTGAATCCAGCACAGGAACAGTGAACACCAGCGCCAACAACCTAAACCACTGTACAGAGAAGTACCCACTAAACATAAATACACTAAACAGATGCTGCTGAAAGTTGACACTAAACTTTAAATCATGCCTGGGTGATAAAATTCATCAGTAACAATAATAGAAAAAAAATATCAATAGAATGTTTGATAGCTTTACTTAACTGCACCAGGAGTAAACAAAAGAGCAGTGGTGTTTTAAAAGGCAAACTCAACACCTACCTGTTCAGTCAGGCTTTTGATTGCTTTGATGGATTTTATATATTTATTACTCATCTGTGAATTAATTTGATTTATTGATTTCTCTATTTATTCACTTATTGTATGAATGTATCATTATATTTTCTTATTCTCTATCTGTCTATCTATCCATCCATCTGTCCATCCGTCTATCCATCTGTCTATCTATCATCTCTCTATCTGTCTGTCTGTCTGTCTGTCCGTCAGTCCATCCATCCATCCATCCATCCATCCATCCATCCATCCATCCATCCGTATTTTAGTCATAAATATTTGATTTTAACTTGTTAATTTATTCTGTTATTTTGATTCATTTTATCTCATCTGCTGCTTCCTCATTCCATTTTTTCTTTAGGACAGCGTTTCCACACTTCATCAGTCCCCGAGTCTGTGAGTCCTACACTTATAACATGATGTTAGGGGTTGGGGGCTGTTTGTGTTGTTTTATTGCATTTTCATTGCTTTCATCTGTGAAGCACTTTGTGTTGCATTTCATTTGTATGGAAGGTGCAATGTACATAAAGTCTGATTGAATGGAAATGTTCCCTCGCTGGTTCATAGCAGACTGTCATTCCTTGATAATGGAGCTGTTTGCCCTCTATGACCTCCCGGGTCTGCCCTCCTGGGGGTGGACCAGCATTTTTACCCATGTTAGTCAAGCTTTATGGTCTAAAAACATCCATGACCTCCCAACACCTCCCTCCAGGTGACACACTCCCGGTGGACTGCTCTGAGAACGGTGTTTGGGAAATTTCTGCATATGTAGTTGTGTTTTTAATTGCGATGTGAACATAAATTGGCTAAAGTGGTTCAAATCTATATAAAGCTTTTCTTTCTCCTTGTTTCTCTTTATTTAACGTAGGCTTTGTTTAAAACTATCAATAATTATCAGTTACATCAACTGAAATAAATCATTTTACTGTTTCATCTATATTTCCCAGTCATGTTTTAAGTCTTTAACTGGTTATTAGATTTAGTATCACTGTATACTTTTTTCTTTTTTTCTCGTTTCTCAGCTGAGTAAAAAAAAAACAACAAAAAGCCAGGAAAACAGTATTGGTTCTACAAAGAGAGCTGAAAAACGCTTTGTTCAGACGCTGATATGTTTGTGTAAAACAAGTGATTTTTTAACTTCACTGCATTTTGTGACCTCCCCAAAGACTTTCAATTTCACAACTCGCACGGTGGGAAAAAAATTCAATTTCCTCTCACCTTATCTCCCACCAGATATTGGATATTTTGGAAAAAAAGACGACACTATACCTAGCTGTGATTAAAGACAACAACCTCCACCCCGCGGTGCTCCAGGAGTTGGGGTAGGTAGTTGTTCACAGCAATAAAACTGCATCATTCTTGTGTTCCATGCTTTGCATTCATGCATCCTGCAGTCGGTGCAGCAGGTGTCCCACTCAGGGATTATTAAAAGACTAAAAAGGATTCATAGTTTATTATCGGATTAGAATGTATGGCTGGCAGTAACACATTAGGCCCATCTCACCAGTATTGATTGGCTCCTATCAGTCAAGCGGTTGTCAATTAATGTGGAGCTTTCATGGACACACTGATCAGTACTGGGACTACTCCAACAGTCGATACAGAAGTGTTCACAGTGTTCTGTACATAACTGAGAAAACAAACTGTGCATCCTCACTGCTGTTTTTCTTGTCCTCTACTGCAGTTGGGGAACAATCATTTCCATAAAAACAGGACGGATGATTGTTTTGTGTTGGTACACAAGTCGCACTGTCCTGCTTCTATTTCCGATGTGTTGTTTACATTATCCACTGCACTTTTGTTTCGGCGCCATCTCTTCTTGTTGTTCTCATTTCCTTTGAAGCCTGATATTTTTGGAAACCCCCGACCAGTCATTGTTTTTTGTAAATCTCGTAGCTCTGAATTAATGAGTATCATTTATGTGCAAAACAACGGATGTTATACGTTCAAACGAGGGCTGAAATGTTTCTATAAAAAGTGTTTGCCTCCCTTGGAAGTTTTTATATTTGATTGTTTTACAACCATGAATCAAAGTAGAGTTAATGTAGATTTTCAGATCAACAGAAAAGATGTCAGTGTGAGATCTCCATAAGTGATTTAAACTAATTACATACATTAATTACATACATTCTGCATAAGTGGTTTCAGTTTGCATAAATATTCCCCGCTTTTCACAGGATGCATTTGTATAATCAGCCGTGTAGCCTATCGGTTGCATCGAGTACAGGATCTGCAAGGGGAGCCGGAATTAATCTGCAAAAACGTTGCAAATGCAATTCAACTTTGGAAAAAACAACAAACCGACTACCAACTAACCAGGCTTGTGAGTTAGCAGTTAACTCTCAAGAGACAGTATTTGACCAAGTAGCTGAGGTTGTACTCACCACATCACCAAACATTCAAACCTGACTATTCTGGTGTCCCTGTGTGATGTGACTGCCACTCTAGAAGCTATATTTAGATGAATGAGGGTCTCTATTAGAGGAAGTTTCAATTAACTGCAGTTTAAGAACACCTGAGTTCTATCTGGACGTTCCAACAATCGACATGGAAAGCTGACAGAAAAGCTAAAATCAGGGGATGGAAACAGGAACATTTCCAAGACACTGAACATTTCTTGGAGTTCGTATAAATCAATATTTAAGAGGTGGAGAGTACAACTTGCACCACTGTAAATGTGTCTACAGCAGGCCGCCCTCTGACACAATCCCAGGTCAGCAGAGTTGGAGAAATCGATGAAGATTTTTCGACCGGGGCTGGAAAAATGCTCATCACCGACAATCCTCATGTAACCAGCTGGAGGCTGATAAAGACACATAGGAGAGGAGCTGGAGACTGAGACCCACAGAGCTGTTGATCAGTGTAAAAAAATACACTGAAGGTGAAAATATTATTAGGTTGTCATGTGATATATGTCAGTCAAATTATTAGTACCAGAAATCTCGGATACAGTAAAGAGATCAGTACTCATAAAGGTGCACAGAAAATGGGATCATGGGGAATATATTGGGCTACTGGACAGTAAAAAATTGGATTTCACCTACACCTTGGTGTGTATGATCCTATATTTCAGTATTTAACCCTCGTGTCATCCTGCGGGTCAAAATTGACCCACTTTCAAGTTTGAAAATGTGGAAAAAATATATATATATATATATTTTCCAAGTGAAACTTCTGATGTCCACATTTTCAACATTTTTGGGAAATATATGAACATTTTTTGGTGGAAAAAAAAAATGTTAAAAATGTATCTTAAGAACATTCACATAAAAATCAACCAAAATCCAGCGAAATATTAGAAGTTTTACTGATATATACGTAATCACTTTAAGATTTTTTGGAAGATTTTTACTCATTTTTTGAAAATATTTACAAGAATTTTCTTGCCAATTCAGGGGATTTTTTAAAAAATAAAACTTTTCAGGGAAACTTCTAATGAATTATTGGAATTTTCTTCCTGAAGTTCTTGCAAATTTTCAGAAATTTGGGGAATTTTTTTGCTGAATTTTTGGATTTTTTTCAGACAAGGAAACACTATTTTTTGGTGCCCGTAAATGAAGACAACATGAGGGTTAAATATCTAATTATTGACTATGGCTATTGGATTGAAGTCTCGCTTATTAGTAAATGTAAAACTTGAGCAAAAGCAGTCCTAAAAATAACAGAATTGTATATATAAACTAATGTATGTATGCGTATCTCATAGTATCAGTGCTGTGATATGGACCTGCCAAAAGAAAGAAACCATTGTGCACACACTAAGTTTTTTTTTTTTTTTTTGCTTTTTACATAGTTCTGTGTTTGATGACAGAAACACTCTGGAACAATCAATGCACACAAACACAGCTGTTGTTTGCAATGCTCCAATAGTCAAGTGATACAACACATAACACCTGCCTACGCTTTAATTTTTCAAAGAACCACATGGCAGAAATAAAAAAATAAAAAAGGCACGTTTTTTATTTAGCCAGTGCTGACCTATTTTAGAGCAGAAGCGACATCATGTGTGTTTCAGCAGCGACGTTCTGGTCAAGAGGTGAGAGTGAGGAGGCAGAAAGAGGCAAAGAAGTGTTAATGAAAAACACTTCAAATTGCCTTTTGTGAAACGACCAATTAAACTTTTAAGAAGTGGTATTTTTTTTCTTTCTCGATTTGACCTTATACGTGCTGCTGCATATATTTCAACCAGCTAACACAGTTGAACGACTGCTTGATGCTGATGGACTTATAGCCAACAGCAACTTTGAATAAATCCGTGAAATGAAACGCATTGATTGGTGAATAGTGTATTATTTCAATGAATTCCATCTGATATTTGTGTGTTACAGGAGTAATTTACACTTAACTTTGTTCTTAGATGATAATACTGACACCACTACCCTTGTTTTTGCTAAAAATATGAAGCTAGATAGCTTAGTGTGGCATGAAGATTACAGCTAGCTTGGCGCTGTCCAAATAAAACTAAATCTACCTGCCTCTAAAGTTCATTAAGTCAATGTTTAAGTCAATAAACACATCAGAAGAGCTTATAAATACTTCAAAATGCACATCAAAAAATTTTTGAACTTTGCTGAAACAAGCTAGCTGGATATGCTATGCTAAGCTAAGCTAAGCTAAGCTTTCCCTCTCGGCTACAGTCCAAAACATAAATATGACATGAGAGTGATACCGACTGTCTTCTCACACGCCAACAAAGCCAATAAGCCTATTTCTCTTAAAATATTTCTTTAATATCAGGTTCCTTCTGTCATTTTTCATCTTGTTTCATATGTAAATAATGGACTGTTTACTCATTAATTTATTAATTAAGTAACTAGCTGTCAATCTGGTAATTATTCGAACAACAAAAACTTAAATTGGAGATTGATTGCTGATATTTAGTTAGCATATTTAGATTGTTAGCATGTACTACATTATTATTTATGTTGCTATCGAAGGTAGCTGAGATAAAGGTACCTCGACTGAGCTAATGCTAGTATTTAAAATGGTTAGCTAGCTCCACAACCGCTAGCAGTAAACAATACCACACATCACACAGGAGTTTTTAAAAATATGTTTTCATAAATATATATATTTTTATATATTATACATATTGAAAACAGTGAAATAATTCAATGTTAATATTACTACATATTCATAAATATAAGAAATTAATCTGCAACTATTTTGATAATTGATTAATCTGTTATTTTTTAAGATAAACAACTGATTCCAGCTTCTTTTATTTGAATATATTCTGGTTTCTTTACTCCGCAGTGAAGAATGAGTGAATTTTTTGGGTACACTGATGGCTGTTTGTAATAACCTTAAGCACCTATCAATTAATCAAAAAAGAAAAAAATCAACAGATGATTCAACAAAGGTGTAGATATCTCTGCATACAATCACACAAATCTAAATGTGCTTATTTAAACGGTAGTCTGTGGCACAAACACACAGGATCTGTACACTTCCTGTCCTACCAGTCATAATGT
The DNA here is from genome assembly GCF_022539595.1 of Amphiprion ocellaris. Taxonomy (NCBI): domain Eukaryota; kingdom Metazoa; phylum Chordata; class Actinopteri; family Pomacentridae; genus Amphiprion; species Amphiprion ocellaris. Next base: position 3,282,072 of record NC_072784.1, on the reverse strand, counting down.
GTGATGCCATCTGTAAATGCACCATCCGGTTCCTACACTGTCCCTCTCCCTCCCTTTACCGTCGTCTTGTGCACAAGCTCCAACGTGAACAGAACATGCTGTAACAGTGTTGTGTGGATCAGTCTGTGCTGCTTCATGTGCTTCCCTTTAACAGAGCCGGGGCTGTGCAGGAACACAGGAACTGATCGCTAGCAGACCGTGAAGAGATATTCACTGAATTTGACAAAAACTGTGCTGGATTAGAATCACATACTCCACCTGCAGCCATTCATTGTATAGGGCTTTACTTACTATTTCCAGCTTCCTTAAAGGAGTGTCTGCTGGTTTCTTAGTCCTCTGTGATAATAAATTGGTTATCTTGGAGTTCTGGACTGACATTCGAAGCCATGATGAAGGAAAATCTTGATCATTTCCAGAAAAAGGCAGTAGATTCATGGAAAATAACTGTTAGTTGAAGCTCTAATTAATAAATCAGTAGAGCTTTGTTTTTATTGTTGTTATTGCAAATCATATGACTGATTTTCAGTTGTAATTTTCATGTTTCAGCACTCTGGAAAAGTAAAGTTTTCACCTAATTTTTCTTCTTAACCCTCGCGTGTCGTCCTGCGGGTCAAAATTGAAGTATTTTAAAGTTTGAAAATGTGGAAAAAATATATATATTTTCACAGTGAAACTTCTGATGGCCACATTTTCAACATTTTTGGGAAATCTTTGAACATTTTTTGGTGGAAAAAAAATTTTTAAAAATGTTTCTTAAGAACATACACATAAAAATCAACCAAAATCCAGCAAATTTCACTGGATTTTGGTTGATTTTTTTCCGAATGTTGTTAAAGAAAATATTAGAAGGTTTCCTGATATATATGGAATCACTTTAGATGTTTTTAGGACTTTTTTGGATGATTTTTACTCATTTTTTGAAAATATTTACAAGAATTTTCTTGCCAAATTTGGGGGATTTTTTTAAATAAAACTTTTAAGGGAAACTTTTAAGGAATTATTGGAATTTTCTTCCTGAAGGTTGTGCAAATGTTCAGAAATTTGGGGAATTATTTTTTTTTGTTCAATGTGTTTTTATTGAAGATTCAGTATGACAGAAAAATAGTACAATACAATTCCGTTTTTTTTTTTTTTTTTTTTTTTTTTTCTTTTAACATAACCCCAAATCCCTCCCCCCCCACACTGTTGCACCAGTCAAAAAATAAAATACATATATATATGTATTATAAAATACAAATAATAATAATAATAATAAAAAAAAAAAAAAAAAAAAAAAAAAAAAAAAAAAAAAAAAAAATAAAAAAAATAATAATAATAATACAATGTCTCTTATCTCTCTGCTGTTGATTAACGTGTGAAAGTAAATAGTTTATTATTTACTCTTCTGTAATGAGTGACGGATCCACTTCTTGGATCTGGTCCAAAATAGGACGCCAGATTTTGAAGAATTTTTCAGTGTTCCCTCTGACGGAATTTCTTATTTTTTCCAAGGCTAGATGGTGTAGGAAATCGGTGAGCCACATTCTAAAAGATGGTGGATGTTTTTCTTTCCAATTAAGGAGAATGAGCCTGCGGGCAATTAGCGTAGTAAAGGCTATTACTTCCTTTTGTTTTTTATTTGAGTTGGTAGATTCAGGCATAATGCCGAATATTACAATTTTGGCCTCTGGTTCAATATTGATCTTTAATGCGCTAGAGAGGAATTTGAAAATTGATTGCCAGAGGGGTGCCAATTTTGAGCAAAACCAGAACATGTGTGATAATGATGCTTGCTCAATTTCACAGCGGTCACAATTTAGGTCTATATCCGGTTTGAATTTTGCTAGTTTAACTTTTGACCAATGCAATCTATGAACAATTTTAAGTTGAATTACCTTGTGTCTTAGGCAAATTGAAGATGAGTATATATTATTCACTGCAGATTGCCACTCATCCTCAGATATTACAATTTCAAGCTCTTCTTCCCATTTTCTTCTGGTATGTGCAAGTGGCTGTACATTGTAAGAAATGATAGAAGTATATATTTTCCCAATGACACCCTTAGAAAGCGGGTTTATATTTAACATTGTTTCAAGAAGAGAGTCGGGGGGCCGTGATGGGAAGTGATTGAGCGTGGTTGACATATAGCTGCGTAATTGAAGATACCTGAAGAATTGAGAGTTAGGGATTTCAAATTTTGTTTTTAGTTGTTGAAACGAGGCATACTGTCCATCAATAAACAAGTCTTTCAGTGTCCTTGGGCCACGCGTAGCCCAGGTTGAGAAGCAATCGTCTATCATGGAAGGAGCGAACATATGGTTATGTGCAATAGGACCATTGATTGACATATCATTTAAAGCAAAACGCCTTCTGAATTGACACCATATCTTGAATGAGTGTTTGACAATTGGGTTTGCAGAGAATTTGCACATCGGTTGAGACAGAGGTAGTTCTGAAGTCATCAAGGAGTGAAGGGAGGTAAGACTGCACGACATATTTTCCAGTTTTAACCATTCAGGGCTGCAACAGGGGGAGCACCAAAATAGCATTGCTCGGATGTTGGATGCCCAATAATAGAATTGGAAATTTGGGAGTGAAAAACCCCCTTGCTCTCTATGCCTCTGTAACACACTTTTAGAGATGCGTGCAGTTTTCCCATTCCATATGAATGAAGATATAGATTTGTCAATAAGGGAGAAAAAGGCATTTGTTAAAAATATAGGTACGCATTGAAAAATGTACAAAAATTTAGGTAAGATATTCATTTTAACAATATTTATTCTACCTCCCAATGATAATGGGAGTGTGTTCCATCGTTCGAGGTCCTGTTTCATGGAGTCTAATAATGGGATAAAGTTTGTTTTGTACATGTGCTTGTAGTTTTTTGTTATCCATACACCTAAGTATTTAAATTTATCTTGACTTATTTTGAATGGGAATTGGCTCGGCATGATTTGTTTAGCCACAGAGTTTATAGGCATTAGCTCACTCTTTTGCATGTTTACCTTATAGCCTGATATCCTTCCGAAGCTCTCAAGAACATCGGATAGTTTAGGAAGGCTCCGGAGTGGGTCCGATATATACAGGAGGGTGTCGTCAGCATACAGCGAGGTTTTGTGCTCTGAGTCCCCCCTTTGGATGCCTTTAATGGAAGGTTCGTTACGTATTGCAGTTGCTAGGGGCTCCATTACCAATGAAAATAATAGAGGGGATAATGGGCACCCTTGCCGTGTGCCCCGTTCTAGTTTGAAAAAATTTGACCGATTATGGTTTGTACGGACTGCAGCTAGAGGGGCGGAGTATATCATACGGATCCAAGATATAAACTTTACACCAAAACCGAACCTTCTAAGAGTATAGAAAAGGTAGTCCCACTCCACACGATCGAACGCTTTCTCAGCATCAAGTGACAAGACCACTTCTGCTGTATCTGGTGGAGTGGGACTATGCAGGATATCCAAAAGCCTGCGGATGTTATAAAATGAATATCGGTTTTTGATAAATCCTGTTTGGTCATTGGATACTATTGAAGGGACAATTAGCTCTAAGCGGGTTGCTAAAATTTTGGCAAATATTTTATTGTCTACATTTATGGGGAATTATTTTTGCCGAATTTTTGGATTTTTTTCAGACAAGGAAACAATATTTTTTGGTGCCCGTACTAGAAGACAACAGGAAGGTTAAACAATCCATGTGTGAAATGTTAAATTACTGTACCGGCAAAATGCCAATGAACAGTTCTATTTAACACAATGACATCCCTACACTGCCTCAAACTGAACAACAACTCCAGCTGGAACACACAACTCTGGCTAATTACATGGTTCACACATTTCAAAAAAGATTTCTGTGGGCCGAGTGCTTTTGATTCTCCCCGGTGGGCAGGTTTGTCTCTGGCATCGGCACATACTTACATGTCCACACATTCCAGTTAGACACACACACACACACACACACACACACACACACACACTCAGCATGATTGCAGCAATAGTCTCGGAGAGCACACAGATGACTCATTCGCTGCTCCACTTTCATGTTTCTGTTCGCACACACATACAGAACTAGATAATGAGATCCCATCCAGCCTCCGTTGGCCCCGTGTGCCTCTGCAGCAGCAGAATAAGCGGGCCACTTAGCGATATATGTGACCTCATACGCACACGAGCCGTCTGATTGGCCCAAGTAGGTCTACGCTTCCTGAACACCGAAAGCTACACACAGAAGCGGACACACAAACAAGCCGGGGAGCTGATTGGCTGACTTCTCGCCTGCGCTCTATACATCACGCTGAGCCACAGGTGGTGGGAGGGAGGGGCGGGGGAGAGGGCTGTGTGTTGCCGTGGCAACACGAAGCAGTTGCCATGGTGACAAGAAGCAGAGGGAGGGCACAAGTTATAGCGCTGAGATGTGAGGAGACTATCAATGATGGAGGACGGATACGTGAGCGAGGGAGGGTGGAGGCAGAGGACAGAGGGTGTCTGAGGTGAGGCCAGGACATTGTTTTTGGTGGAGTCTCATCCATCTTTGTCTCTCTCCGTCCTCCCCTCCCACATCATTCTCCCTCTCTTCTCCATTCTCCACATTCCACCTCTAATCAGCCTCTCTTTGTAATCTGTCCATTTTCCCACTTTGTCAAAAGAGAACACTGTGTACCCACACCACCAAAGTGCTGTATTAAACCAGGCTCTTTCAAAGAACACAGTTAACATGCAGGAGGAGCGCCGTGCATTATCTCCACACACGTATCTCAACAATCGCCTTACGTCTCAGTAAAGCTGTTCCATATTTAAAGAAAATGAACACAGATTACAATGCTCAGATGATTTCAGAAATCTAGGCCATGGAGCTTTGATTTCCTCCTGGGGAGCCCTGATGTTCTTGTCACATTGATGGCTGAAACGTCTCTTTCCCAACATGTAAGAAAATGTCTTGCTTTGCTTTATCTGATCAGATTTGAAAGGGTTTCCCTAAATGATGGGCAGACAAACATTCCCAGTTTCTCTTTCATATGACAGCAGCTTAGAAAGCACAGATTAATATATTTATATACAACTGAGGTGTATTTCTATTGCTGAATCACACAGAAAACATATCATAAAGCAGTTAAAGAAGTAAAACTCAAGGAGACTAAAGCTTTTGAAGAGACTTGTAGGTTGTGTTAACTCATGCTACACATTTTAATTGGCCTTTCTGAATGGCCAGAACACGACTACTCCGCTAACACTGTACAGATCAGTTGACCCGTGATGACACCAAGTTCACACTTAATATAATGAAACTCTGGTGTCAGTGCAGCTGCATCCTCTGCAAATGTGACCAAAGTTTGCTCTGTTCAATTCCACTATGAACATAAAGTAAAGTAAAAGGAGAAAATGGAGCTGCTGGTGGCTGGAAGATACAGGTGATGTATATCAGGGGTGTCAAACACGCGGCCCGCGGGCCAAAACCGACTCTCCAGAGGGTCCAATCCGGCCCATGGGACGACTTTGCAAAGGGTAAAAATTACAGAGAAGACATTAACTGCAGATTTTAAATTTGTAAAACTATAAATTTAAAATAATTTCTGGACCATGACAAGTTGTTCTGATCATAAAGTAAAATACTATATGTAGGGCTGGGCGATAAATCGATTTTATCGATTAATTCGAGTTTGTACTTAATGCCGATTTGTTTTTATGAAAATCGATTTTCTCATCAACATCCACCACCAACGCCTTCCTGCTGGGCTCCCGTAGTTCAGAGTGCACCCCCCTCCTCCGATTTTTTCACAAAAAATCCTGATTCACGATTTATCCGATTTTTTTTTTACCCCCTACCTAATCTAAGAGTCCAGTCTACTTTATGCAAATGAGCTGCAGCCCTCTCCAGGTAAACACACCTGATCACAGCTGGAAACACACCGCAACCTGACCAGCATGTCACATGCAGCGCATTTCCAGCTGTGATCTGGTGTGTTTACCTGGAGAGGGCTGCAGCTCATTTACATAAAGTAGACTGGACTCTGGTGTGCAGAGATTAGGTAGGGGGTAAAAAAAAATCGGATAAATTGTGAATCGGGATTTTTTGTGAAAAAATCGGAGATTTTTTTTTTTTGGCCATATCGCCCAGCCCTAACTAGATGGTTCATTGTTCTTTTGTCGTTTTGTGTCTCATTTTTATAATATTTTGTCTTGTTTTTGTCTTTTTTTGCCTGACTTTTGTCGTTTGTCTCGTGTTTTTGTCATTTTGTGTTTCCTTTTTGTCTTGCTTGTGTTTTTTGTCTTATTTTTGTGATTTTTTCTGTCTTATTTTTGTGATTTTTGTTTTTTGCTTTATTCGCTGTTTTGCGTGTCCTTTGTGTCTCAGTTGTGTTGCACGTTATTTTGTTCCTTTGAAACTTTTATGTCGAATTTTTTGTCTCTTTTTGTTTTGTTTCATGTCGTTTGTCTCATTTTTTGTCATTTTGTTTCTCGCTTTTGTCATTTTGTGTCTCAATTTGGTCTTTTTTGTCTGTTTTTTTTAGTTTTGATGATAAATCATTGTTATTTTGTCACTGTGTTCCTTTGTCGACACTCTGTGTTCCGGAAGTTGTAATATGTAAATGATAAACTGAGGCATAATGTTGAAATGTAATTTATATTTCTTAACAAATTTCAGGTTGTTCATGATGTTTTGTAAAAAGATAATTCCTTAAATGTGAACATGTTCAGAATGTACTGTATTGCACTAAAACAAAGGAAACATTTGGAGTTGTGGTTATTTATAGGTTATTATGCTGTGACTTTACTGGTCCGGATCACTGGAGATCAAATTGCGCTGAATGTTGCCCCTGAACTAAAATGAGTTTGACACCCCTGATGTATATCGTGCCGGTTTAAATTCAGCGATACATCACAATAGTCCTAGCCACAATGTGTAAAATACTACTCCAGTAATCTTTAAATAAACTGTTTATAGTAGGTCTTTTAACAGCAGCCATGTGTGAAATCGGACGGTGGAAAAGTTCCAACAGCAAGTTTGCCGGCCAAAATCTCTGACAGACGTCCAGACGATTGTTTGAAAGCCGAATCACTCAGACACTTCATAAATCAGGCTTAATTCACACAAAGTCTCCACAATTTTAGAGTCTGCAGCCCTGAAAACTACTCAAATGGGACACAGGAGCGATTTAAAGTAAATGTTAAGATGCACAGACTGACAGTTGTAGCAGGTTTAATAACATAAAGTCACAAAGAGTTTATTGGCAGACCTTGATATCATCTCTTATTGAAGCTACTACCATCAGACAACCCTGATGATTATCCTCAACGGCTGCTTTTACACACCGGTGTAAATGATTAGTCTCTGTCTCAACGAGACACACCAGACAATCAGAGTGTTTCCATGGCAATGGTCATAAACAAACATGTCGTCTGTGGAGAAATTTGTAAAGTTGTGCTTACCGCACGGAAGAAATTGAGCCAAAAACACAAGAGACGCAATGTACAGACATGTGACAAATTAAAGGAAAAACCTGAACCCATTGACCCCTACAGTCAGGGGATCCTACAGCTCTATTATGCTGTGAGAGGTATTTTGCTTTCCTTAGATGAAACATTTCTATCCTGATGCTTTCTTTCAGAGTGACAACATTCCCATCCACACGGCATCAGAGGTCATTGAATGGTTTGATGTGAATCATATGTTATGGTCTTTACAGTTACAGAATCTAAACCCAACTGACAGTTTTCTCATCATCAAAGCACCAAAATATCCAAATATCTTTTGGAAGGAAGGTGTTCATCCCTCCAGTAATGCTTTGAAGAGTCAATACCAAGAAGCACTGAAGCTCATCTGGCAGCATGTGGCGGCATTACACCATTACACCTTACTGAGACACTTCATAACGGTTTCTCCTTTTTTTGTTGCCTTTGAACCACCCACAGAGGAAGGACGAAGAATTCTTGACAAAGTTCAGCGAGAGCTTTACAGAAGCATGATTACTTTGAGCAGAACTCAACCTACAAGTTCAGCTTTCTCTCGTGGTTTCATGCCATAGTGACCCACAGACGGCAGCTTGTGTTTGCGTTGACACGTTTTCAGGTGATGCCCACCAGAGTGTCGCGAGGTGTGAAGTCAGTGTTGCGTGGCTCAAAGCATCTGCGCTGGCAGACTTGTTGAAGGCCTCGGAGTGGGCAGCCCTGCTAGCTGGTCTGGCAGGCTGTGATCAGGACCATCAGTGCTCTGGGCTAAGTTCTAATGTCAGCATGCTCGCAGTGACGAAGCAAACGCTGGGATCTTCAGCAGGCAGTAGTCACTAACATTTGCTGATCTGTACTAATGCTTGCTTCTGCTCCATGTCTTTGAATGGTTGACACTGTTTACCGTGCTTCTTTGAGGTTTATTATGAACTGTAAAGTGTCGACGCACCACTGCCAGTCGGGTTCGATGGCCAGCTTCAGCCACCAGAAGGATCTACCATCGGTTTACTTTCATATACAAGGCAGTACTTGGACTACTGCCCACCTACAGAACAGCTCTGGTCTTCACTCTCTCCGTTCACGAGATCATTTGTTGCTTTTTGTTCCATATGTTCGTACTGAAGTGGGGAAAAAAAAATTTTGTTTATTCTGCACCTTCTGCCTGGAATATGTTGCAAGAAGACTGGAAATTATCCGAGTGAATCTCATTGAGTGCTATTAAATCTAAACTGCGAGTTCTTGAGGTTGTTTCCACAACATGCACTTGTTTTTCATAACTTGCTTGTAAATTTACGTAAATTTTTTGGGTCTTTTTTTGTTTTTTGTTTGTGTTTTAACTGTGTAATTTTATGATTGTGTTTTGTATTTGCTGCTGTCTATCTTGGCCAGGACTCCCTTGAAAAAGAGGTTCTTAATCTCAACGGGATTTCTCCTGGTTAAATAAAGGTTAAATAAAAATAAATACAAAGCATCCCTGTAGCTGAAGGGAACATCATTAGTTTTGCAGCTGCTTGAGAGGTTGCAGCAAGTAGATAAAAGGTGAGAGTTTTTATGTTTCATCCTCTGGGGATCTTCAGTCTACCACATTTCACCACAAGACTCAACATGTTAATACATGTAATATCCATGTTAAGACACTGCAGTCTGTACCAGAAGGTGGGCAGACTGACAGCTAGTAAATCTGTCATTTGACATTTCAAATCTCACAGCACTTTTTGGAGCTTTTTCACATCTATGTGCATTGACAGAGAATCCGCTCTGGATAAAATATTCAAGACGTATGGCCATGAGTGTGAGATATGATATTTTATATAATAGCTATCAGTGACCACTCACATCAAGGAAGTCTGAACTTTTCATTGATAAAGTTAAATGTACTCGGGGTTTCTTCGAGCATTGAACCTTGGTGCGGTTCCGTATTTTGAGCCACTTCTCTTTTGACTGTATGTTATTATGGGAGAGTTCAAATTCAGCTAATGACCTTTACTGCACAGCGGTTCTTCCATCTTCCCTTAATCTCCTGTCTGTCTCCAGTCTGTATCATGTAATAAGGCAGAAATGCCATTTAAATGTCAGTTAGTGATATAAAGAAACGAAATGATAAGAAAATGAAAACTAAAAATATTCTGTTGTTATTCAATAGATTAAAGTGATGGGAGCCAGAAAGCAAAAAAAAAAGTGGATGTAAGTTATCCCTGCTAGATTACCTGTATTACCTGTGATACTGAGGAGGAGAAGGCATGCTGATGAACTTAAGGAAAAGGAACTCACCATTGCATTCTTCTTGACTCGTTCTGCTTCTGTCCCTCCTTTGCTTGTCGTCGCCGCACAATATGGATCTTCTCAGTGTTTACTCTTTGTGTGTTCCAGGGTGTATAAAGCTCTGCGTTAAATCTGCCAGAAACTTCTTTATCCTTTGTGTCTTGCCAGCAGAGTAGGAAAAGCAGATGAGGCTCCCAAGAACTTCTCCAGCTCCTTGGATAGCTTTACTACTCTGGAGGCTCCACGAGGTGAAGAGTAAACTCAAGGTAAAGAGGAAACTTCTGCAGGCCCCTGTGGGCAATCTGCTGATTTATGCTACCGCTTGGACGGTGAGGCTTATGTGTGATGTGACTTTCCTGTGGAGAGAATGAAGCAAAGTTTCCTGCCAGGCGGTACTCCTGAGTCTCTCGCCTTGCTTCTCTGGAGGCCTCCCTGGCTACTGTTGCTATAGTCTTGCCTCTGAGGCGAGTGGAAGATGCCAGAGTGAGTTGTCTGCTGGGTAGATTGAAGCACCAGACTACTGAGCATGTGGTACCTGCTGGGCAGATTAAAGCACCAGAAAAGTGAATGCTGTTGCAGTTCCTTTCTATTTCCTTGACAGAGCGTCTATGTAGAAGCTGTGTTTGCTGAGGTATATAGTTGCCTGCCAGGTATGCCGTACAGGAGGGTTAGGGGATTGTTGGAGTGGAGCTGCTGCCCTCGTTCCTTCCGGTAATAACTAGGCTCCAGGTCCAGGCTAGCACGGGTCAGTACAATTTAGGCAGGGAGCAGGACAGAGCTGGCAGGTGGTATGAGGTCCAAGGTCATTGCTGGTTGTCACGGTTGCAGAAAGGAGAGCTTGAGAGGCAATACAGGTTGTCACGGTAACAACAGTGAGATGTCACGGGTGTGTTTTTTGCTCTCCGTGTTCCAGTCAGTTGGCTGTTTCGGTGGCGGAGGTAGGCAGTGGGAGAAAATCCCTGAGGTAAAATGGAAAAATGCTGCACGTAGAGAAGAAAAAGAAGGAACTGATAACGGATAATAAATTGCTATTTTCTTCCTTTTCTATTTCTCTAGGAGGTAGAAAGCAGAAGTGTTTCTCTATGACTGGATCGGAGCAAGATGGCGGGAGGTAAAACTGTGCTGTATCAATCTTAAATATATTTTTCTCTCTTCTGTTCTCTGAAAAACAATGCTGGTGGTTTGCCAGTGTCCATCTGGAAAGGAGTTAATTCTTGGCTCTGCCTCTGAATGACAACAGGTAGGTTTCTTCAGGGGTTCCACCTATGGAAGGAAAGAAAAATACAAAAACAAGTTAGAATGACCACAGCATGGCATTACTCTTAGCACTGTTAGCGATTTTTACGGGTGGAATCTCATAGACAACTAGAGGAGTGTGTGCTTCTGGTTCGGGTAGCTGAGGAAAAGATCGCATTATGTCTGGACAAAACAACGGCAAACTAGTCTGAAATGTCAAACAGGGTTTTGTTGTCCCAATCATCCACCCCGACCACCTCTAAGAATTTCTACACCACATTAAAACTGTTGTGCTACTCAGTTACAATGGAATCACAGTTCTCTACTCTGATGCTCAGCTTTACACGTACGTGCTTTTCTGGATGCACGGCTCTCTACTTTGTAAACGCCACAGAGTGAATGTTGTAAGTAATTAACTTCATTTTTGGACTCCCTGGTTAAGTTAAAATGATTTATTTACATGAATTTATGTTGTTTTACTCTGTTTTTGTTGCAGTTGTCACTCTGTAATGTTTATCTAGCGCCACAGCAAAGAAATCAAGTTTGTTAGTGCTATTTATGTTGCAAGCACGAGTTGAACTAGTTGGACAGCTGCAGCTTTTACCATCACCATTTTCTTTGCCATCAGAAGAGTATGACTTATGCTTGGGAGCCATAATGAAGGGCAAAAAGTCAGCAAATGTAGCACAATACAAGGCGGCATACAACCAGAGAATGTAAATAAAGTCATCTTATAGTGCTGCGAGATGAAGCATTTTTCCACAACTAGTTCCATGTAACCAGTTGCAACGTAACGACGATCTGCCGTAGGTCAAGGATGTTGCAAACTGAGGACCCCTTGCATCTGCTTTAACACTTAGGCAAGTCTTTTGTATAAAGAATACGATATTAGGTGAATATAATTGAGGGTTGTCTTGTATTTGGTGACTGGATATTGCAGAGGAAAATGTTTGGTCTGATTGCTTCATGTGGCTGAGGAAAAGATCCCATTATGTCTGGAACAAACTAGTCTAAAGTGTTAAACTAGGTTTTGTTGACCCAATCATCCACCCTGACAACCTCTTTACAAATGGCCACAGCACAATAACTCTGTTGTGCTGCTTGTGCCAATGCATCGGAGTGACAACAGGCATTATTCCCACAGTCCTTGTAAAATTAGCGAAAATTTGTTTGCGAAGGGTTTCCTCTTCAATTATAACACCTAAGCAATTCATTTTTACACAGGATACTGCATTGGTTGAATGTAAGTGAGAGTTGTTTTGTATTTGGTGAGCATCTTTACTGCAGAAATAAATCAAAGAGGAAATTCACGAGCTCGAAAAAACACTGCATGTGTGTGAGAGAGAGAGAGAGAGAGAGTTACTCAGTTCCCTCAACAAGGGACATCATCTACATCTCACACAGGTTGCCCATAAGGCCACCTTCATAATCATTAGTTATTCATCCGTCACAAAGGACTTCCATGGGAGCACTTACAATGTTTTATAATTTAAGAAAATGGACTTGCTTCAGACTCTTCAAGATGCTTGACCCAAAAAACCTGAGCATTTAATGTCTGTCCATCATTTCAAATTTCCTCTCTCGTCACTGATTTAACCCCTAAAATCTCATCTCTGTGAATTAAAGTTCTATATTTAGAAGATTTTTTCCATAAACTTTATCCATTTCTGTCTTATAAGGATTTGGATGGCGCTCTAAACTGTCCCTCCGTCTACACAGCATGGACATAGGTCGTCCCTCCCTTGAAATACTGAAGAGATTCAGTCAAACATGTTCAAACTGGACAGAGAATGCTTCACCCTGCAAGTTGGCAGAATTGGTTCCATTGGTTTGTTATGTGTGAAATCCTGAGAGTCTGTAAGCTGCAGTTTTAAAATGAAAATATTCAGCCACGACATAGGCGGTATATTCCACTCATGATATTTCTTCCTATGCTAACAAGGTGAAAAACTTGATTTTCACTGGAGGGGGTTTTTCACAAACTGGACTTTCTTTGAAGATGCTTCAGCCAAAAAGCTTTGACTGAGTGGTGGGAAATCCTGGGCATTTCATGCCTGCTCTCCACATTAACATTTACATGTTATTTATAATAATATTAGGATTCTGCAGAGTTCAGGTCATATGGGGGAAAAAAAAATCTTTTTTGATGATGGGCAAAGCATCTTCAAACATCTTAAGCAAGCCCAGCTGCCCCTGAAGCAGCTCCTCTGGGTGTGTTACCATTAAACCAGACTCAGATAAATGGCAGGAATCACGAAAATGGAAGTTAAAGACAAAACATAAAACCTATACAGTCTCAGCTGGGGGCATTTGTGGACATCAAAACAGTGCCCAAATAGGAAAACAAAGCAGAGGAATCTTACAAAATAATTACTACAAAAATGATCCAAATCCATTCAAGACAAGCTTTAGAAAACCACTGCTTCTCATAGATATTAATGCATTCGTCTGTTTATGAGATAAACTGGCACCGAGTGCATGCTGGGATTCTCCCAAGACATACTGCTCTATAGCTTCTTGCAGATGGTTTTATACTCTCGACAATATTGAGCAGTAGCAGAAAATATATATTTTGATGATAACTGAAACAGTCTTTTGAGGCCTTTTTGATGCATTATTGTATTTATATATTGATTCTGCAGATTGTTGTAATTGCACACTTATTGAATTGCTTTCTCTGCTGTACTATTAGTCTGCTGGAGCCGACACTATTCTCATTTTAAGCTGATAAAGAGCCAAATCAAAGCGCTTGCTTGACTAAATCAGACTGTGGTTTGGAGTCCAGGCATTTTTCTTATTACTCGCCTTCCCTCTCAGCGGGTCATGAGGAGGATGGATTTGGTCCTTAGCCTGTAAACCAGGGGTGTCAAACATGCGGCCCGTGGGCCAAAACTGGCCCTCCAGAGGGTCCAATCTGGCCCTCAAAGTGTAAAAATTCCAGAGAAGACATTAACTGCAATTTGTAAACTTGTAAAGCTACAAATAATAATTTTCAGACCATGATAAGTTGTTTTGATCATAAAGTAAAATACTAGATTGTTCTTTTGTCATTTTGTGTCTCTTTTTTCTAATGTTTTGTCTTGTTTTTGTTGTTTTTTGTCACTTTTGTCAGATTTTGTCTTTTCTTTTTGTTTTGTTTCATGTCCTTTGTGTCATTTTGTTTCTCATTTTTGCCAATTTACATCTCATTTTTGTAATATTTTTTCTTGTTTTTGTTGTTTTGTCTGACCATTCTCGTTTGTCTCATGTTTTGTTGTTTTTTTTCTCGTTTTTATCATTTTGTGTTTCCTTTTTGTCTCGCTTGTGTTTTTTTAGTCTGATTTTTGTCATCTTGTGTTTTGCTTTATTGTTTTGTGTACCATTTTTGTCATTTTGTGTTTTTTTTGTCTCGTTTGTCCATCTTTGTTGCTGCTTTGTAACTTTTTGGTCTAATTTTTTATCTCTTTTTTTTTTTGTTTTGTCATTTGTCTCATTTTTGTAATATTGTGTCTTGTTTTTGTAATATTATGTCTTGTTTTTGTTGTTTTTTTGTCTTTTTGTTGTTATTTATAGGATATTATGCTGTGATTTTACTGGTCCAGCCCACCTGAGATCAAATTGGGCTGAATGTGGCCCCTGAACTAAAATGAGTTTGACACCCCTGATGTAAACACATTTCCTAAATAACATCAGTAGCAAAAGGGTGCTTTATTCTGTAATTGTGTTTACAACAGAAAGGAACATTAGCAAAGTGTCTGGATCAAGAAAATACTCTTATTCATATTCAGACACATCTGTCAAGCTGTGATGCCTCTTAAAACATTGGTTCTAATTCCGTGCATTCTAAATGGGAGGTTTCTCCTGACACATGAACGTGCTGTCAAAGACAAGCGAGACATGTTACACAAGAAAAGACAATTCATGCACAGCAGAAAGATGAAGCAGCGGCATGCACTGACGTGTTTTCTGCATATGTCACCACTGCCCTGTGTAGGTGACAGATGCTAATAACAAACAAATGCACAGAGTTCCCTCTGCAGCAACAAGAGCTACAGGACTTGTTCAGTATGCAAAGCAGTTACTGGGTGGAAAATCTATTGTTGGTAACCCGCATTTGAAGGAACACAATGTACAGACACACATATATACACACACACACACACACACATTCCCTGTTAATCTTCCTCCATCTGTGCAAGCTGGTCTTGGGCTGGGTCTCTGTCAGACACACATCTCTTACTCATAAAGGCAAATACAAGTGAGTTTCAGGCTTAAAGACACGTCGCTGCTTCCGTCCGTGGCAACCATGAGTCATTTGTCCTGCATTTTAAGAACATTTTAGACAAATGAAAACCACCATCTATTCTCCAAACTGAGCTTCAAGCACTCTTAACACCGTTAGCACCACTTGTTGATGCATTAAGAGTTAAGAACAGGGGCAGACACACTCACTCCTGCGCTCAAAAGCTCACCGTCACACACTCCAACACAACTCACATGTTTAATTAAACCATGATGCGGCAAAGCGTGACACCCACCCATCAGGCTGGGTTTATCTTTAATGAAGGGGACGAACTGGATTCCAAGAACGTACATTTAAATCCCTGGTTCCTGGCAATAGTACTTGCACAACTTTAAACAAGAAATTATATCAATAAACAGCTGTTATTTGTGACTCCAGCTCGTCTACGTCTATAGATGGGCCACAAGGGGTCCCCAACTGTCCCACATAGCAGGAAAACAAAGCTCTTTATAGTTCTTTGTGGTCATTTGTTTCTCTTTTAAGTCATTATATGCGGCTCTGTTGTCATTTTATACCTCTCTGTTGTCACTTTGCATCCTTCTGTGTTTGTTTTGTGTCTCTCTTTGGTCATCTGATTGCCTTTCCATCAAGAATTGCTATCTTTATGCAAAGGCTTCCAGCCACCACCTCTAGTCTGCACCTCTTTCCACCACTTTCAAAAAAACCTGAAAAAGCACCTTACTATATTTCTTGTCTGCCCCGGCATGCAGCAGCCCCCCAGGCAAACAAACACGGGTGTAATTAACCAGCAGCGAGAAACGCCAAATGAAAGAGACACAGAGATTAATCTCATGAAAGAAGACAGACGGAGAGGGAAGCAGACACTGGGGAAGAGTTATTTCATACAATATGCAGCATTCTGTAAGAAGGGAAAAAAAGAACTTCCCTCCCCCACCGGGTACAGTGACAGATGTACAGTACAGGCTGCAATCAGTAGTTTACCAGAAATACTGTATGACTGTCAGAAGGTAAAAGAGCTGCTGGCTGCCTGCCTGCCTGCCAAATTGGCTGTGAAAGCAGAGAAGACCACTATTGGTTGCCTGCATATTTGGCTGTAGAGGGAGAGAAAGTGAGAAGGAGAGAGAGAGAGAGAGAGAGAGAGAGATTCCCATTTCTCTTCAGATATTTCCTCTCCGTCTGTTTACCACGTATCAAGTATTGTGTGTATCCAGAGCTTGATATATCTTATTCCTCTGCGTCATACAGATCCTCTGTGAAAACACATCAATGAGCCTCACTGTTGTACATATTGAACATGTGCACCGGGGGGGCAGGCAGGAGAAAAGAAATCCTGTATATGTGCAATTTTCTACTGTAATAAAAGACCTGTACAGCGGCGTGACGCAGTTCATTCAGAAAGTGTGGCTCAGTGGATGGAAACATCTCCGACAGACATTTGTGCTCCCCAGAGGATGAATCGTACTGATTGTCAAGACTTTTTCCTGCAGCGCTACCACCAGGCCGACGTTTTTGGTTCAGAAAGAAATGTCTTGACTTTAATGGACTGCCATAAAATCCTGCTTGCATATTCATGTCTCTTTCAGGATGATTTGTAATCACTGTAATGATCATCCGGTCTTAGTAGTAGGAGTCAGTGTTTGTGGTGGTATCTTCCAACTCTGCACCAATCTTATTAAATCTAAGCTGATGAGCTTGGCATGTGGTTTGGAGTGAAATGCTTCAACAACTGTTGGATGGGCTGCTGGGAAGTCAGGATGGAGTAACATTACCTACTAATGCCAGGACTTTGCTTGTTGCTCCCAGTTTTAAAAGTCCAAGATGGTGACGGGCATGCTATAAATATGAGGCTTCAGAACAGTCCACAAACCAATGCATGACAGTCCGATGTCAATCATTTATATACAGTCTGCTCCTCTAATACATGCTGGCTTTCAATAAAAACCCGCCAAAGCTGAGATAAATAAAGACATCGGTCAATATGTGAGGACTACTGTACTTGACAGTCTTCATTTTATTAATATTTTATTCCATTTTTTAATACTTTATTACTTTAACCTTGATTTTATTGTGTGTGCTTTATGAGAGGTGACTGCTGTAATGAATAAAATACTTTATTCATCTGTCTATTCATCTGTTGCTGATGGATAATAATGATATCTGACAATTCAAAGAACTTGTCATTAGCAGTAAGAAATTGTATAGACTTGGATTCTCATATTGTAGAAAGATGTTACTGGACTCGTAGAGGTTCATTTACTTGTTTTTTTAATGTACACGTATATACAATGTCAATGTAACTTTTCCTGCAATTTCTCTGCCAAACTGCCTAATAAACATATCAATGTAAAAAAAAAATTGTAATTAAAAGAGTCCTCATCATTCATCGCATTCATTGTTGATATTTGCCGGTTAATAAATTAATAAGTATTCTTACGATGGCAAACTATTAATGGCAGACATATTTATGTCATATATTTTGAGTGAACTTCCTGGACACAGCCTTGTGCTTCATTGATCACCCTGCTAGAGCAACTAGTTGATTAGTTAATCAACAGAAGATACACAGCTATCAGCTGGTAATTGAAGACATTTAGCAAACAACAAATGCCACATTTTCACTGACAACAAAAAGAACCGTAATCTGAAGTCGTAACAAACCATTTCTGAAATTACTTTTCTTCTTCAATTGGAGCAAATGGGCTTGACAGGACAAAGAACATACTGTTTGTTTTGTTTGATTCACAGGGTCTTGTGAACAATAAATCAAATATAAATTGACTGCAGCCATGTGCTTTTAAAACAAGATTGGATTAAAAAAAAAAAAGAGGATACAGGCGAGTATGTCTGTGCAGAGATGAATCCATTTACTGCAGTTAGTTTTGTATTTTCAGCCCATTCTATACACCTGTCAGTCTGACCTTTCACCCCAGAGACAATGCAGGAAACCAGAAAGGGAAGTCATCCTGCGAGCATGAACAGAGCCTCTGCTGCTATATTTACTGCGTCTGAGCGGACCGACTCGTGTTCAGCGCTCAGGGACTGGCACACTGACCTGGAGAGAGTAAGCTTAGTCTCTTGGCTCAGGCTCTGTCTCAGTGTTTGGCAGCATGTGGGGATGAGGTCATACAGTATTTGTATCTGCTTTTTTCCCTTCTTTTCTTCTCTCAATTCTGACTTCTCCTACGATTGTGAATGTGGGCGGATTTGGAGCCTTAAAAAACACCCAGCACTCTGCCTACACACCCTCTGAAGGCTATTCAGTCAAACGTGGATGCATGTGTGGCTCTGTGTCTTGCTTTGCAGCGCAGCATTGCTCTGCTCCAATTGGAATAAGATGTTTTTCAGCAGCATTTATTGAGAAAAGCCGAAGAAAAAGCTAAAAAAAAAATTTAAAAAAGATAAGAGCCTAATCTGTGAATATAATTGGAAATGTCTTCCCCGCTTTGAAGCAGTGCTCGCATGTACGCAATGTTTAATTTGCCAGTAAATAAGAAGCTGGGCTGTAAAATTAGCATCATATTCTTGTTAATGTGAGAGCGCCACTTCAGACTGCTGTGCCGATGGAGCGATCTATTATGTCGTACACATGAAACTATAGAATGAGACGGGAACATGTGATCCGATGAAACTGGTGAAGCCTGTTTGGTGATGGCAGTGTTGATGTGGGTGTTCACATCTGACAAGTCTTGTCCCTTTTATCTTAAGAGTGTTGAGACAGGGCTCACATAGAGAGCTGGCAAAGGAATGTAATGCTCCCTGTAATTATTTTTAGATTTACTATATTAAAAACCCACAGTTGGAACTTCCATCTTCCATTACTGAGTCCAATCTTTTCATTTTTCAATACTTCGCAGCTCTCATTTTGATGCCAATCCTGCTTGACATGGAGGATACCAGTACAGCACACATTTCTGGGCAGATATTCTGACATTCCTCAAAGAGTATTTTGTTCATCTCTTCTTTGCTGCAGGGGTTGTGTTGCTCTACTTTTCTCTTTAAAATACCCTCAAGGTGTTCTGTTGGTTTCAAGTCAGGCAACATACTTGGCCAGGTCAGAGGTTTCATTTTTTTCCCTCTTCAGGAACTCTTGTGTAATTTTAGCAGTTGTGCTTTGGATCCGTTATCATCTTCAAACATTCCTCTTCTGCCAAGCTTCTGCCAGTATTTTGATATATTCACAGGCAGCTATAACCGTCATCTTCCCAACACTTTTTGCTCACAGGCAGCCCCTCATCTTGACACTCCAACCTCCGTGCTTCACTGTCAGGATGATGCATTAACTGTAGTCGTTCTAAACGGGTTCAAACCAAACATGTCGAACCACATGTCAGCCAAAGGAATTTTCTCATTATATTCATCAGGCGTTTTTTCATGTATTTCAACAAAGTTTCATCTTACATTGTTGAACCAAAGAGCGAGCATGGTTTTTATTTTTCTTGGATGCCGTCCAATGAAGCTGGTTTCATGCAACGCCTTTCACACCGTCTGAGCTGTCAAAAAATCTGATTTCCATTCAGAATGCTTGTACCAAGTAGAAGCTCTTGTCTGGCTGCTTTTCAGACAAGTAGCACACTGTCAATGGAATCCTTTTCGGAGGACACCCAGGGCAGTTCTGATTATCGGTTTAATGACTTATTATGTACCTCCTGCTGCAGATGTGGAACCACACACAGCATAGGTCCAAGACTGCAAAACTGTGGTGTTCACAGCTTATTCTATTACCATGGCAATGCAGTTAGGCTAATTCAGTGTTTCTCAAAGCGTGGGGCATGACAGGGAGTGCGAGCGACTGCGAGGAAAAGGTTGGTCTACGCGGAACAAATTAGCTGAATTTTAAAAACAGGCCGTCTTAATGTCGGCCTGTTGTTCGTGGCGCACAAAAATACTCAAACTGTGATGGCCGTTTCTCAATACCAAGTACTTGGACTCAGAAGTAAGGAGTCCCGAGAACGCATCGTTAATGTGCAACTGGAACACCAGCGTACTTGATGACGTCACCACCTCGGCTCATCTACTACGATCATCTTTAGCAGGGGTGTCGCATATACCTGCCCACCTGATGGTCCATTTCAGCCTGCAGGATGACTTTAAAAAGCGTCAGAATTACAGAGAAGACATTAAATGTAAATTGTAAATTTTTTAAACTGTACATTTTAAATAATTTCTAGACCTTGACAAGTTGTTATGATCATAAAGTAAAATACTGCATTGTTCAGTTCCAGATAGCTGTGACTAAATGTTTATGATGAAGGGGAGCCTGACAGAAAAAGACTGAGAACCACTGGGCTAACTGGAATTTACAGGCGAACTCAATTTAGTTTAAGTGACCACAGATTATGTAACCTTTGTGTCAGCGATCAAAGACCCATTCGTTTTTGTTGCATTGGGTTTCTACTTTAAGGACTGAATACAGTCATTCCAAAGTGTCTGTTTTTGCTTGTTTACCAGAGGAAATACTCGACTGTTCAACTTAAAAATAATGCAATTATTGAAAGGTGATTGAATTTTTAAACATTTGATTTTCAAGTGACATTGTTCAACTTCTGTTGTACACTATAAGTGCTGTAAGTGTGTGGATTAGCAAATGCCATTACGAAAATCAACAGTGGGTGCATGAAGGTGAAGTGGACACTGGATTACAGGACGCCAACTCATTCAGTCAAATGAAAGTTTCTTCCATGACGTACACTACCTGGATGATCAGCAATTAAAAATACAGAATATGATTTCAGCGGTATTGGTTTGGACTAAAACATTACTTGTGTTGTGACATTTATTGTTTCCAGCACTAAATGATTCGTTTCTTGGGCTAAAATAACACAGCCTCAATCACATAAAAGTTTAAAGAAATAATAAAACTGGAAAAAAGAGTGTAACTGATAAAAAAGGAGGGAGCCCTCATGAAGGAAAACCGTCAGATGATTGTGAATAGACAAAACTCTCAGCTTTACTGTCAACATAAAGAGAGAAGAGACTGAATAAACTCAGAGGACACATACATTCAGAAAGTGTTGTTTTATCTTATAAATTTGTCAGTTTTCATTTGATGATAACAAGGCCACTGCAAAAAACAACAAAGCCGATGATATATTCTCTCGGTCATTACAGAATGTCATCCGGAGCTTGAAAAGATGAGCTAATGGCACTTGGTGGTTGAGGAAAATGTCTTTCAAGGTGTCGTACTTTCAGCATTTCCAGGCAACATACAAAACAAGTATAAAAGAGAAGTGTCTTTACTTTCTGTAAAAAGCCTATCTGTACTTTCATCCCTTCCCTGCTCCTCATTAAAACTGACTGAGCACACCTGGCTTCTTTTGATCATCCTCTGTATGAATCTCTGCAAAAAAGGAAAAAAAAGATGCACCTGCGGCATTTTATTGCTTTCTTTTTACAAATGACTGATTCTCTGCCAGATGACTTGGTAGACGGGCTGTATTTTAAATCCGTATTTTTCCAAGGAAATGTGGTGCTGAGTGCTGTCTAGAAAAAGGTCCAAGATAAAAAGGAGCGGGGTCGCATCCTCACAGTCAAATAGCAGATCTTGGAGAAGGAAAAGGAAAGACAAACTACTACAAAAGGCATCTTTGGACATTCTGAAAATGCTGGGTGTTATAATTTAACTAGAGTCTCATGGAAACTTCATTAAATATACATGAATTAATTTTCCATTTGTGTCAAGCCTGTTAAGTTTGTGGCCCACTGTGGATTCTGAAATGTGTGCAGGTTGTGTTATTAGGGAAAAATTGGTATGTAGGTTAGGACACACGAGCACTCGGTGCTAATTGAGACCGGAGGGTTTGAGAGTACTGCTGTGAAGAAGCTGAGTAAGGCTAATGATGAGAACACAAAGCTGAAGTTACAGTCTGACATGCACTTTAAATACAGCAGCGAGTCTCTGTGAGTTTGGCTGCATGAGTCACAGTCTTATTGAAACTGAAATTTACAGTAATTAAATCAAATCTTTCTGGTTCTTAATTAATGACATCCTGACTTGAAATCATAAAACTTAAAAATCACTCATCCTTTAAATGTTGCATGAATAAATAAGGATAGATCTTATTCTATTTCTGTCTTTTTTTCATTTAATTAATTTTGCTGTTTTTATGTGTGTGCCATCTTCTGCTTTTCAGGCTCCACTGATTCCCCCCATCAACCAACAGCCAAATATAAAGAAACGTCTTTCATACCTCAACAATTATACATAATAAAAGTGTAACTAATCCTGCATTGAAATGGGCTCATATTTGTTGTGATCATGCAGAGAGTTAATCTAAATGCTCCTTGTGTGGTAGTCACAACTTGTAAATGAAAATTTTCTGAAAAATAAGACTTCTTATATTGCACTTTTCAAGTTCAAGTAGACATACGTAATTTTTTTTTAAACCTTTCTGTTTTGGAATTGCTTGAATTTGTAGAGTTTACCATACGACTACAATTTGATGAGGATTTCATGTTTTGTGTGTGTGTGTTGTGACGTAGGTTGTGTTTGCTTGCTTTTTTCCTTTTAGAATACTTTTAACATCTGGCTAAGTACTACAGATATTAGCCAGTGGATAATCCTGGCTAGCTCTGTTACATTTGCAGATATGTTTTAATTAATGCATTTATCTCTAAAATAACCCAAAACAAAACACGTAGTTATTTTTCTACAAATGCTGTAATATCTGAAAAATATACTGATATTCCCAGCAGCATCAACTTTTCCTTCTGCTTTCCTGTATTAAGTTACCCACTCATTAGCATGCTAAATGTTTTTACTGGAAAAAAAAAAAGCAGATCAGATTAACCCTCATGTCGTCCTGTGGGTCAAAATCGACCCGTTTTAAAGTTTGAAAATGTGGAGAAAAAAAAATATTTTCACAGTGAAACTTCTGATGCCCACATTTTCAACATTTTTGGGAAATCTTTGAACATTTTTTGGTGGAAAAAAGAAATAAAATATTAAAAATGTTTCTTAAAAATATTCACAAAAAAATCAACCAAAATCCAGCGAATTTAACTGGATTTTGGTTGATTTTTAAGTGAATGTTGTTAAAGAAAATATTAGGTCTTACTGATATATATGGAATCACTTTAGATATTTTTAGGATTTTTTGGGAAGATTTTTACTAATTTTTTGGAAAATATTTGCAAGAATTTTCTTGCCAAATTTGGGGGATTTTTTAAAAATAAAACTTTGAAGAAATTATTGGAATTTTCTTCCTGACGGTTTTGCAAATTTTCAGAAATTTGGGGGATTTTTTTTTTTTTTTTTTTTGCTGAATTTTTTGATTTTTTTCAGACAAGCAAACAATATTTTTTGGTGCCCATAAATGAGGACAACAGGAGGATTAACTTAAACAAATGGACCAGAATAAGGCTAGTATGCTGTTGGAAAAAAACATACAAACTTTTAATCCGAAACTAGCCAGAAATCTTTGTAGAACTAAGAGGTAAAGACAAATCTGGTAGTAACTGTCACTACATTGACAGTTCATGTCATTTATGTAGCCAATTATTTAGTCTGATCAGCAAAATCCATTTAAGAGTTTGGGCATTTCAGAGGTTAAATGGTAAAATATGCATGGAAAGTTAATTTTCAGCTTCAAAAAGAACAAAATCTAGCAAGTCAACTCCATGTCAAACAGAAAGATGAGGCAGAAGGCTGCATGGAAATGAACAGATCACACTGGATTTACTGAAAAGCAGAAGACAAGTGGTGTCAGAAGTGACAGAGTTCAGTGAGTGTTTGCCGTTTAATTATGAGGACAGCTTTCACACCATTTGCAGTCACACATGAATGCCTTTAGGCATTTAAGAGAAGGAAAACTACAGTCTGCAAAATGTCAGTATAGAAATTTCACAGGGCGGCTTTTATTATCCTGACAGGCAAAGAAGACAGAGAGCTCGACCTCAGGGCTCGGCAATAATGATCTGTAAAGAAGCCGCATGCAAGAAACAGTGCTAACCTGATGGTACATGAAATGTGTCAGCACTTGTTGACTAAATGAGGTAAAGAAAGAAAAATGATGTTCTACTGAGAAAAAAAAAGCCAGGGAAGCAAAATAGAAGGGAAGCGGCAAAAATAGAATGAATACATAGAAAATATAATAAGTACTTCTTTCTAATGAGGCAAATTCATGAGTGTCGCTGGCAGTTCAAGGGATTAATGAGGACTAATTTCTCCACGTGGTGTTGGGCTGAAAATAAATGATCAATTCATTCAGTGAAGTTCATTAGCGAGTTATTGACATTTACACCTGCAGGTCTTTATTTTTGTAGAAACCTATTAATTATTACTGGTTTTAGAGGTGTAGTTGTTCTTGTTAATGCCTTATAACTGATCATTATTAAGTAATGAGTAATGTCAATATTTAAACCTTTTATGAGCGGCGTCTGCTATTAGAAAGTGGAAACACATATTTCAAGGGTGTCAAACATGTGGCCCATGGGCCAAAACCGGCCCACCAGAGGGTCCAATCCGGCCCGTGGGACGACTTTGCAAAGCGTAAAAATTACAGAGAAGTCATTAACTGGAGATTGTAAATTTGTAAAACTATAAATCTGAAATCATTTCTGGATCATGACAAGTTGTTTTGTCATAAAGTAAAATACCAGATTGTTCATCGTTCTTTTGTCGTTTTGTGTCTCATTTTTGTTGGTTTTTTGTCTTTTTTTGTGTTTCCTTTTCGTCACGTTTGTGTTTTTTGTCTTATTTTTGTCATTTTGTCTTTCATTTTATTTGTAGTATTGAGCATCGTTTTTTGTCATTTTGTGTTTTTTGTCTTGCTTGTGTTTATTTTTTTTGTCATTTTGTTTCTCGCTTTTGTCATTTTTTGTCTCGTTTGTGTCATTTGTGTAATTTTTTGTCTCGTTTTTGTCGCTGTGTAACTTTTTTGTCTAATTTTTTGTCTCTTTCTCTTTTGTGTCGTTTGTCTCGTTTTTGTCGTTTTGTGTCTCGTTTTTGTTGTTTTGTCTTTTTTTGTCTGATTTTTGTCATTTTGTTCATAAAGTAAAACACTATATCAATCAGTTCCAGATAGCTGTGACTAAATGTTGTGTTCCTTTGCAGACACTCTGTGATCTGGAAGTTGTAATGTGGAAATGATAAACTGAGGCTGAATGTTGCTGAAAATGAATTTATTTTTCTGCAGAAATTTCAGGTTGTTCATAATGTTTTGCAAAAAGATAATTTCTTAAATTTTTTTGATGTATTTTTTTGCACTAAAACAAAGGAAATATTTGGAGTTGTGATTATTTATAGGTTATTATGCTGTGATTTTACTGGTCACTGGAGATCAAACTGGGATGAATGTGGCCTCAGAGCTAAAATGATTTTGACACCCCTGATGTATTTTCACAATTACTGAGCGCTTTCTTTATACCTGTGCACCTTCTTATTGAGCCAGTCGTGTGGCAGCAGCGCAGCACGTATGATCATGCAGATGCAGGTCCAGAGCTTCGGTTCAAGCTCGTGTCAAACATCGGAATGGGGAAAAAAAACGATCTCAGTGACTTTGACTGTGGCACGACTGTTAGTGCCAGATGAGCAAATAGAAGAAAACATCGATTGAGCTGCATTTCTGTGGATCGAAGCGCCTTGTTGATGAGAGGGGTCAGAGGAGAACGGCCGGAGCAGCTCGAGCTGATGAGCGGCGGGGCGGAAAAGCATCGCAGAGTGCACAACTTGAAGAGGATAGGCTGCAACAGTAGAAAACCAGCACTGGGTTCCCCTCCTGTCAACCAAGAACAGAAATCTGACGCTCACATAAACTGGACAGACTGGGAAATTGTATCCTGGTGTCATGAAGCTTGATTTCTGCTGAGACTACAGATGGTCAGTAACAGAATTTGGCAGCAGCAGAATGAATCCAACCTGCTTTGTGTCAGCAGTCCAGGCTGCCAGTGGTGCAATGGTGTGGGGGAACGTTTTCTGGCACACTTTGGGCCCCTTAACACCAATCAATCATGGTCTGAATGCCACAGATTATCCAAGGATTGCTGCTGACAACATGCATCCCTTTATGCTCTCAGTTTACCATCTTCTAATGGCCATTTCATAATGCACCGTGTCACAGCGGCAAATGTCACCTCAGATTGGTTTCATAAACACGACAATGAATTTAAGTGGAATTCAGTGACCTCTCGAGGGACTCAATCTGAGTGCAGTGGAACATCTTTGGGATTCAGCATGAATGTGAGACTGGCAGCAGACAGATCCACACGAATGATGTGATGCAATCATCCAGCAACGGAGGCAAAGGGACCCCTTTCCTAGTGAGGGATTGTAGAAAGTGTATAGGTGGATTTGCAGGGTGACAACGGACAATGTTTTAAGGAAAGCTGGATACTGGTTCCAAAGATGGAAACTGCTCACTGGGTGCAGATGCCTGAAAAAGCCTCAACAGTTGTCAGCTGGCTTCCACACACTTCATGAGGATAAAATCATTTAATCACAGGCTCAAGCTTCAAGTATTTCCAAATGTTACCAGATCAAATAGGTCAAAGTTTAAGAGTAAAGTCTGTGCCGTCCGTTTGTGACCCCTTGAAAACTGCTTTATTACTCCGCCAAGGAATGTGGCAGAATTATATGACGATCGGCGTACGTTTGTCTGTGAATCTGTCTCTCTGTGTGCAACATTACTCAAAAATGGACTAACACATTTGGATGAAATTTTCAGGGAAGGTCAGAAATGCCACATAGACCACCGCATTAGATTTTGGCAGTGATGCAGCTTATAGTCTGGATCCACGGATTTGTTAAGGATTTCTCACTGTGAGATATAGCGGCCGGCATGGCGTCACTGTAACCATGGCAACAAGTGAACGCTGTCAGTGACCTGCATTAATCCACTCGACCCACTACATATTTTGGTCACGCAATTCGGTATCTGCACATAACATACGCATGCACAACACAAGCCTGTGCTCTCGCAAGGCAATTTTTTATTTATTTAGTCAGTTTGGGGGTCGATCTATATTAAATGGCCAGATTCTATGTTGCCGATGAACAGTCTTGGCAGAGCACTGCCCTCTCTGAGTGCTTTTCTTGTTGAAAATACTGCTAACAGATTTCATTCCTCACGTCCATTTGTTTCTGCATTAAAAAAATCCAGCTCGATATATTTATTTTATTAGAACTGCTACATATTTATTTGTATTTTGTTGGAGCTTTTTCATTTTAAAAACATCTTGTCAGTAGTCGCTTAGCTGATTCATCCATCTGCACATTTTCTGTTGAACGACGTGACTTCTATTTGGATTGCGTTCATTGTTGTTCGGTCTGCAGTATGTTCATATACACATTTGCCAGATTAGTTTCTGGCAATGCAACGGACAATGTAGTCTGTAATGTATATCGAGCAGACACATTTACACACAAAATGCTCAGGAGCACCAACTGAAGAAGAAAAATGATTATGTACCCTTGTGCAGCTCTAAACTCAATCCTGTGGTTTTCCTATAATGACACTCCTCTGCTCGCTCTCTGTATCATTATATGGGTCAATATTTGCTGGGTGAAGTATCTTCAAAGAGACAGACAGCCAGTTCTGCATGTTCCATACCACGCATAGCCTCCTATATTACTGCCTATATGACCTCGGGGGACAGTTATACAAGCAGGCCACACTAGGACACCCATAGATATGTACGGTATGAGGACAGCTACGTTGACACACACACACACACACACACACACACACACACACACACACACACACACACACACACACACACACACACACACACACACACACACACACACAGAAGCGCTGACGTAAAAAGCAGGAAAGTGAATAAAGGCAGTCATCTCGTGGCAAAACAACACACACAAGCTGTTACTCACATCCATGGACGGATTCGCATGTACAAAGGCTGAATTCTCCCACAGTTAGACACCCACACACATGTGCGCATATACATACATACACACACACACACACACACACACACACACACACACACACACACACACAAGCCCACTTGTCAAGTTGTCAGACTGAGAGCACAGTGTGGGTGACCTTGGATGCCGTTAAGCTTTGCCAGCAGCTGAGCCAAGATCAGGACAGAGAGGAGGGCAGGGGGGAGGTGGCAGCTTGGTAGAAGGATGAGACGGTAGCAGAGCAAAGTGATGGGCAGATAATATGGGGGCAAACAGCAGATGGGGAGACATGAGAGAGGGGTAAGGAAAAAGCAGAGAAATGTGCAATAAGAAGGAGAATGGGAGGAGGGTAGGACGGGGAGGAGGAGCACAGAGGGACAGAGTGGAGGTAGGTGTGAAATCTATGTATATGGATTAGCTGGAGATGTCCTCCTTATGGTTGCATAGCAACCATATGAAAGTCATGAAAACTAAACCCTGCGCAATCTGCCAAAAGGGAGAAGAAGTACCACTCTGCTTTTCAGCTACTCGGAGGCAGAACAAGTCCACTGTTTGTGCAACATGTACACACTTTCATGTATGAACCCGAGCACACGCCAATCCTGCAAAGCCTAAAGAGCCGGAGAGGAGGAGGTCCAGGTGTGAAGAAAGAGGAGCAGCTTAACCCTCTTGTTGTCGTCATTTACGGGCACCAAAAAATATTGCTTCCTGGTCTGAAAAAAATTTTAAAAATCAGCAAAAAAAATCCCCAAATTTCAGAAAATTTGCAAAACCTTCAGGAAGAAAATTCTGGTTGATTTTTTTGTGAATTTTCTTAAGAAACATTTTTAGCATTTTTTTTATCACCAAAAAATGTTCAAAGATTTCCCAAAAATGTTGAAAATGTGGACATCAGAAGTTTCACTGTGAATATATGTTTTTCCCACATTTTCAAACTTTAAAATGGGTCAATTTTGGCACACAGGACAATAGGAGGGTTAATCAAAGGCTGAGCTCCACTCCAGCCGAGACTTTCCCCTACTAGGCTCAGGCGATACATTAAAATTTTCCAACCAACCACCGTCAGTCCAACACCAGGTAATTGCCTATATATTTGCGGAGGTGTATGTGCAGCACAGGGAGTGGGTGAGCGCCAACTCCCCACACTGAACAGCTGTCCGACTCTATTTGAAAGAGTCTGGTGAAGGACGTCTCCAGTTTCTGCCTCTAAATCAGTGATCTTCGCTATTTTTTCCTAGAGTGGCAGGACAAAGTCAACAGGAGAGCCAAATTTACCACATGCACCAGGAGCCAACCAACCATAGGGAGATCTGCCTACTAATTTGTCATCCAACCACATCCAAAGAGTAATGCAGCCAATTCTAATTAAAGACAGGCTTGCCTTAACACTGGGATGAGCAGACGGCATGCATGCACTCCCAAGTGAATATGTTTGATTGAATTTTCAATTAACTGAGTTTGTTTGCATATTTAACACAAAGAATTGAATCTGTGGATGCCAATGAAAACTTTGTCTACCCTTTTTTTAAAAAAAATTTCCTCTGCTTATCGTGGGTGACTTGAGCTTTCTTTTTTGAAGTTAAAAACCTGCTATCTGCCTGTTGGTCCCCTCTCCACCAAACTGGTATTGATTTTTGGTTCCTGAATGTTCTGAGCCTCAATCGTCCTCATTTGTCACACCATTTTGTTTCTCTCCATCTGGTTTGCACTTTCATTTAAAAACAAATCGATCCATTTATATTGTCTATGCACATCACACTAGCTAGCATTAGATGGAAAAGTAGAAAAGTAGATCTACTGTATAGTGCAACTTATGCAAGTGTGCAGTGATGCCAGTTTAGTGGCAGTTTCCAATCCTTCAGCAAACGCTCAAATTCTACATGGAAAGAATGGATTTTTTGACTCCAGTGTAGTATGTGTGGGTATATGCATATTTTATCCATCCATCCATCCATTATCTGTACACCGCTTTATCCTCATTAGGGTCAGACGGCTGGAGTCAGTCCCAGATGACTTGGGGTGAAGGCAGGGGACACCTGGACAGGTAACAGTCTGTCACAGGGCCAAACTTAGAGACGAACAATGACTCTCGCATTCACAGCTACAGATAATTTGGAATCACCAATTCACCTCAGCATGTTTTTGGACTGTGGGAGGAAGCTGGAGAACCTGGAGAAAACCCACAGAGAACATGCAAACTCCACACAGAAAGATCCCAGGAAGGCCAGGACACGAACCAGTGATTTTCTAGCTGCAAGGCGACAGTGCTAACCACCAATCCACTGTGTCAACCCGGGCGGTTAATAATGACACTTTAATTAATTTGCATGAATGGTTTAACTGATTAAAAATGTATTTACAGATCAGGCGGAAGATATGCCTGTCAGAAAATATATTGCCCATTAGCTGTAGTAGCTAGTTGTGCCACCAGGTGGACTGCTGTGTTGTGTTAAACTCTGTAGCTATCTGTGGAGGCAGTCGCTCAGACTACGGGCAGTTTCATGGGAGTTTAGCTGGCAATGGGCCACCATGACAGAGACTTGTGTGGCAATTAATGACTTCCGACCAGAGCTCAAGGTGATGAAAGGGGGATCTTCTTCTATATATTATTCTAAATATATTTTATTATTAATTATGCAAGTTAATATGTATTTACTTGTCCAACATCACTGTCGCCACGGCGTTCAAGAGGGCCGTCAAAACTAGCAAGTAGCAACCACACATTTAGCGAAGTTCTGAGCAGACTACGACAGCTCGAATTATACAGACTGTACCACCATTTTTTAAAAAGAATTTCTTGCCTGTTTTGAGTATTTTTATAAATGATGCGTCTAAGCTGCATCATCATATTGACCCCAATTAAAGCTTGATGAGTGGTACAATGAGTAACACTGCTCTAAATGGAGAAACGGGTGGGAAATGAAATGCTATTAAATAATCAGACCACGTACAGAGCTTTTGGTCTATTTCTCCAATAAGACTTTGATTAGAAAGAAACTAATAATTATGGCATAATTGTAATTTAGTCAGTGCCCCATTTTGTAAAAGACAGAATTTAGTGCAACAAGAACAAGCATAAAATGGCCCAACTCCACCAAACAGTTCCTATTAATATACACTTTGAATTGTGATTTACAGGTTAATAATTTGTTTAGTTAAATTTTCAAGGAGGCAGATCGTTAAATTAGAAAAAATCGATAGACTCATCTCATCACCAAATATAGACTTCAGGGATACGTTTGTCATTTCTGCCACGTATTATTCTCCCTTTCTGCTATCTGTACACATTTAAAATCCCCTTTGCTACAGCAAACAACAACAACCGCCTCTAAGCAGCTGTCAAGCACACTGACAATTTCAATTTTTGCAGAATATTTGAATCAAGCAATAATAGACCAGCTTGGTTTTGTTTTCAGTAAATTAGCCACATAAATACATGCAAACATTCCACCAAAACAATTCGCCCATCACTGTTTTGAAGGGACACTTTCACTGCATGCTAAGCTCATCACTGTCGAAGACGACACCAGACTATTCTTCCCTCTATAGCAGAAAGATAGTGAGCTGCAGTCAGTCTCCAGCACTAACAAAGCACTGTGAAGAAAAGTCTGGCTGTGAGACTGATAGCTGATATGCTCATCCAATTGTCCAACCCTAATAGCAAAACTAACAGCTAAAAGTGGGGGCCCACATCATTCACGACTGAGCAACATTCCTTTTTTTGAATTGCTTTTAAAAGCGTCTGAGCTGCAGTGTGAAAAAAACATCACACACAAAAGGGAGCAGTTAGGAGCCCTTAGAAATAGCGTCTTTTTCCTTGTTGAGATGCCCAAGATAATGACTCTGCACTATGTGGAGTGATAGCACTTCATCGCTGCATGCTTCTTGAGTCTTACTTTAGAGCACACACAGCCATGGAAAACAAGCTGTCACTAAAAAATTTCAAGTCAATTCGCAATCCTTTTTTCTTGAGATGTGAAAGAGGAATGATAGAGAGCACTTTTATAAGGGTCACTCATCTCTAAGGGACAGAAACGCTTCTATTTATCAAATGGTTCAATTCACTGAAATGTATAATCAGACAATTTTCCTGTAGTTTAAATGTTGAACATATCTTTTTTGAAAAGGGTGAAAAATTAAAGGAAAAACCGACACCAGACCACCAGAATGGCTTCAGTGCGCCCTGACACTGAGTCTCCGAGTCTCTGGAGCTTTACTGGAGAGACAAACACCATTTTTTCAAAAGATATTCCCTCGTTCCCTCATTTTGTCCTATGGATGACAGCAATGTCGACATGATAGACCACCTCTATCAGGATAAAAATGTTTCATCATAGCACGAAGGTGATCACTCAGAACAACTTTGTACTGATTTGCAGTAACTTTTCCATCTGAGAGGACATGTGGAACCAATTTTTCCCAACAAAATACCTCTACAATATAATAGAACCACCAGATTTCCTTAGTCTAAGGCAGGAGTGTCAAACTCATTTTAGTTCAGGGGCCGCATTCAGCCCAGCTTGATCCCAAGTGACCAGTAAAATCACAGCATAATAACCTATAAATAACCACGACTCCTAATATTTCCTTTGTTTTAGTGCAAAAAAAAGGACATTATTAAAAATGTTCACATTTAAGGAATTATCTTTTTGCAAAACATCATGAACAACTTGAAATTTCTGTAGAAAAATAAGTTCAATTTCAGCAATATGATGCCTCAGTTTATCATTTCCACATTACAACTTCCAGATCACAAAGTGTCTACAAAGGAACACAATATTTAGTCACAGATATCTGGAACTGAATGACATAGTATTTTACTTTATGATCAAAACAACAAAAGTCAGACTAAAAAAGACAACAAAAACAAAATATTACAAAATTGAGACACAAAACAAAAGAATGAGACAAATGACACGAAACAAAACAAAAAGACAAAAAATTAGACAAAAATGACAAAAGCAAGAAACAAAATGACAAAAAAGTAAACAGACAACACAAGCAAGACAAAAAACAAAATGACAAAAATGACACACAAAACAACAAAAAAAGCAAAACACAAAATGATATAAATAAGACAAAAAACACAAGTGAGACAAAAAGGAAATACAAAATGACAAATAACAAACAAAATGACAAAAAATGAGATGAGCGACAAAAGTCAGACAAAAAGCGACAAAAACAAGACAAAATATTACAAAACTGAGACACAAAACGACAGAAGAACAATGAACAATGTAGATTTTACTTCATGATCAAAACAACTCGTCATGGTCCAGAAATTATTTGAAATTTATAGTTTTACAAATTTACTATTTGCAGTTAATGTCTTCTCTGAAATTTTACACTTTCGTCCCACGGGCCGGATTGGACCATCTGGAGGACCGGTTTTGGCCCACTGGCCAAGTGTTTGACACCCCTGGTCTAAGGGGTCAAAGATTCCGGCTTGTACCTTTCCGTTGGTGGATATCACACATTCACTCGCCCACTTCTCCACAACATGGTGATAAGATGACTCATTTGACCGGATCGCTTGCTTCCACAACACCGTAGATCAGTGCCTGTGGGTTTTACACCACTGAAGTCTCATATGTGGTTTTATCTTTGTAATGTCAGGTTTATGCACTGCAGCCCTACTATAATGTCTCCCTCTACGTAACTGTTCTTGCTGACACAGCATGAACATGTCCTGCATTAACTTTCTTAGTAAATGTTGCACTGATGCACAAACATCACAGTCATCAAACTTCAACTGTCAACCATAATTCCCAATCCAATTTACTGACGTCGTACCCATAGATGTAAATACAGAGGTTACTTTAATCACTGCTAGTGATCATGTTAGTGACTGAAGCTCCTGCCATCTGTGCCCCAACAACGAACCCTCTTTCAAAGTCACCTCGATCTTTTCCTCTTCCCACGATGATCCAAATCAGAATCCTTTGGGGCCCGCTCAGCATTTACATACATGCTTTGGGGCATGATTGACTGTTAATTACTTTATTGTACCATGTAGTTCACCTGTGTGGAAGAATTTGCAATGCTTGTGTTTCTCCACTTTTTTGTTCAGTTTTTGTCTCCAATCTGTCATTTCATAATGAGCTTGCTGGTTGCGCTATGACCATATTGGAAATCTGTGTAAATGAATGGAGCGTTGGGTAAAATCAATGCTTCTGTCCTGTATATGTATGCTACTTTTGACATTTTGACTGGCTGCTGTCCTTTCAGCTCAGCAGGACATCTGGTTTCGAGAACAGAGAGGCCTGAAAAGAGTCGATTGAGTGGACAAAACGCTTTGACGCCTCTTTGGCCTTCAAACCATCGCCAACCCTCCCACCATAAACACTAATAGGGGCATGAATATGGCATTCGCTGTCTTCCTATGTAGCATACACGTGCACAACATTAACCCTTCATGGGGCAAGTGATCATATTTGGTCATTTCCGCACACATTAAAGATGGTGTAGCTCCTGCCGTTCAGTCAGGTCGAGAATCATGTGGTTTCCATCCAGCCAATCAGCAAAGATCACTCTACATTACAGTGCACGACATCGTGGCATCTGACCAATCAGCAGAGGCCTGGAATGTATCAAACTTTCTTTTTTCTCCGAAGTAGGAAAAAGATGGACTTGCAGCTCTCTTCCATATTTGAAACGTCAAAACTAACCATGATTGGTTGACGAAACACACATTTTACAGCTGAGTAGTTGTGTTGATATATACATTTTTTGGAATGTTTTTTACCACTGAAGGGCAAGGAACCATACATGGTAACTTCATTTACCATGAATTTCAACATGAAAATTAAAAATTTAAAAAATGTCACAAAAGTAAAACTCTTGTGTCTTTCAATTACACTCTAGGGTTGAAATTTTGAATTTCAAATATTTCAATGAGTGCCCTTTGAAGGGTTAACATAAGGCTGAAATAACCCCTGTCATCAACAGCTAGTTAGCTTAGCATAAAGAATTGAAACTGGAGCAACAATATGTTTTCAAACTCATGGTGATGAAAGACTCCAGGTCATGATTGCACACAGCTACAAAAAACTAAATACATGGTACTCAAACCTCAGGGGAACGACAAGACTCAAAGAAAGTACCTAAATGGGTAAATATAGTTTGATTGGAGCAAGCATGAAGTTTCCTTTGTAGGATATTTGATGGATAGATGCTAACAGGCACTGACTACACTGAAAAATGTTGTAAATAAGATAAAAACTTGAATATTTAACACTAAGTAAAGGTCAGAAGGGAGCTATTTGCATTTTTTGGGATGTTCTACCAAATGGCCAACCAAGAACTGCCATAGATCCTCAGTTAAGGAACTTCTAAGCTGACATGTTTCTGCTGACTGACAGCAACTTAAGGCCTCTAACACTGTGAGATTCTGGAACATCCAAGATCCTGAGATTAGATTAAATTAGATTAGATCAGATTACATTAGATTTCATTAGATTGCATCAACTACATTAGATTAAAGGGCTTTACTGTCATTAGACTTTCCTATAACTGAACTGTGTTGGTATCTTTTCTTGTTAGACAAACTAGGAAAATTCTGGGATGTCAATCCAAAGCAGAGTTCTTCAATTCAGCCATAAATGGTCACTAAGAGCTCTTAGAGCTTTGGTGACCAAACACAGTCCTTTAAAACTTAAGAAGTTTAGCACCACATTCTGACTGTGTGATTGCTGCAATAACGGCAAAGTGGAAGCCTGAAACTGTGAACAGGATTGTATTAGACTCTTTTTTCAAGATCTAGGGATCTTGAGTCTTCAACAACCTACTTCCACTGGTTGCTGAAGGTCCAATAACCCTTGGATGCATGTGTTTTATTATCAGAATCATATGTGGCAGCAGATCTATTCATACCTGGAGCTCAACTTTGGTGGATGTGCAAATTTCTTGAGCCAATAGCAAAATCCTGTCACAGTGCCAATGCCAATATGGAAAAATCTTGCCTTTGGACTTCTTCTGTTTTATTCAATTTGTCTTGCGATTTGCAATCGCAAGCATCTGCAGTCTGATTTCCATTTATCCACAGTGCAAACGCTGAAAATCTGTCACCACAAAACATTCTGTATTTAAAATCTGAATGAGCATTATATGCTGTTCCTGTGCTCAGACATGTCATTTGCAGTTCCAATTATCATTTTGTGAGCTGAAGGCAAACAGGAACAGTCACGGTCATTAGTCTCATTAGCTAGTCATTAAAATATATTCTAACACTGCAGTGATAGCACTGATAGCACGGCTGTCATTAATTCACTGACTAATTCGCTGGCTGTTGCAGACTAATCCCTAAAGGAAATCTCACAAAGGCAGCTCTAAATGCCACCACTGAGTTCCTCTTACTGGTTCAGTGACAAAATTCAACAGATACATTTGTTTCTTCCCTCTGAGCAGCTGCTGGACACTGAAGCAACCAGATTAGAAGACCTAAATATGTTGAACATCGAATCTTCAACTTGCATCTTGTATATCTGATGTCCAGAGCTGTGCAGTGGGACATAAACTGCATGTAACATGTGCTATCAGCCTGTGCACTGAATGAATTTAGTGCAGTAGCATCCATGTGATGCAGTTTTGCATGTGAGATAGTGCTGCATGGTTGCATGAAATGAGGGTTTGCATCCTTGTATGGTTGGCAGCTGTAGTCTATTATGCAGGAAAAAAAATCATGTTCCTACACATTCAACACCAATTCCCATAATTCCTATACAGTTGCCTCTATGCCCCTTTTCCCCAGCTGGCCAATCTAGTTAGATGACAGAGGAAAAGCAACCAGGATTTCAACCAAAACCCCAAATAAACCTGCAATGAAGAAACATCACCAATGAAATCTAAGTCGAAAACAACAGGGAAAATTTATAGAAATAACACTGAGTGGAACAAGGATTTCCCTTGGCAGCTTTAGATGCAAAACAGCAGCTCCTGTTCTGTTGCTTCATGAGTAACTTGATATTGGGCTCATTTGAGATGAATTGCACCTCAACCGGAAAGCGGACAAGAGCCGGCGGCAGCGGAGTCAAACAGCTGCAGTAAAATCAGTTTCCAGCAGCTTTCGGTTTGTACAGGAGGTAACAGAAACACTCACACCCTGCTAGATGTTAGATCACATTCTGACTGAATAAAATGTTCTCAAATCCATATATCTGTTTGAATGCAGTCTAGTGACAGAGTAGCCTACTGAATGGCTACACAGACGATCTGGGATGTCTGTTCATGGTTCAACCTACATTTTATATGAATTTTCCTGTAAATCAGCAGCAGAAAACTATACAAATACATTACAAACATGGAAAAACAGTGAAATAGATAGAAAAGAAAGACAAGACAGCATAATTTATTCATAATTTATCTGTCAGATATGTAGACTCTGGGGGCTGAAACATCTGTACAGATGATATTTTCAGAATCCTCACATATCACTTCCCACATGTTCATGTGTTGTTGAATACTTCGAGATTAAAATCAGGCCAATGTCGACATGCACTAGATTAGAACTGTGACACACTGTATGCAGTTTATGATCTGTAATAAAAATGTATTTAGCCTGTCTGACTGATATTCACCATTAACTACACAACATGTATTCTAAAAACAAAGTAAACTTCAAAAATCTAACACTACGAAAACCAAATTTTCTACATTGGTCACTCAACATCTAAACCAATCAGCCGTTAGATCAAGTGAGACTCAGGCGTTTCCCGTTATGCCCTGAAGCCATGAAGTCGATGCAGAACAACCGCGGCACCAAAACCTATAGCCACCGCAATCTTGTGAGGCTATCATGAATAGTTTATATTCTTTTTATATTCAGTGATGTCTGTCCACAGACCCACAGATTTGTCCTGCAAATTCAAACTGTAATTTGTGGTTGTTGTTTGGATTGTCTGAATATAAACTGACTTGTTTACAGCAACAGGTGCTATGTCCTGCAATCTGCCATTTTGGGCAACTGAAGACAATAGTTTTGAAACATTTCTTATCAAAGGTTTGGACTTTATGTCCTCTTTATGCAACACTTCTGTCCTTTGCCAGTCACGTGCCTGTTTAAGTCACAAACTTCACTACTAACAGATGGTAACTGATGTTTTATCATAACGGTATGAAACATTCCACCTGTTTAAAACCAGAGTTATGAGCTGAAATAGTTCATGTACAGCCCTGACACTGAGGAAATGTTCTGTTAACATGTCCTCTTCTCTGCTTGCTGCTGTCCTTGCCCTTTCATCCCTCAACTCTCCATAAAATCGTATTCAGAAACACAGGGCAAAGTGTTTGTCTTTCTTTTGAAGAGGCTAGTGACCCACTTATGGTTTCTGACGCTTGGGGCAAACCAAGCGTGATTCTACAGTTTCTGGACACAAAGTTGTGCCCCTGTTCAGCCACAGATTAAACCATGCCAGCTAACGCTCAAAGCTCATATTTACCAACACGACTATGTAGCTGCTTTGTTGAACGCTATTTTTAACCACACAAACACTTTGCTAAACCCCTCTATCTAACTTCTACACTAATCACTGCCATTAAGGATCGACATGCTGATCCAATCAATCAATCAGTTAGATCGCTATCGGCTAAGGCCAATCCTATGTTTATATCCACCGCCACGCAGGTGTTTCAGTTCTCCTAATTCTTCTTCTTGTTTTGGTGTGACTGGTGGTTGGCAAAATAGCTGTGAGGTTAATTACCGCCACCCACGGCACAGCAGTGTGGACCAGATACAGCTAAAATATCCAAAAGCCACTTCTAATATGTGTAATGTGGGTATTTAAAGAGGTGGTAGTAACACAGCTGCATTAATACTCGCAGCTACTATAAAGCAAACACTCACTGGAACACAGTGAGTTCACTCAGGTAACTCAGGCAAAGGCTGCACCGACGAAACACACCAGAGGATACTTGTAAGACAAGACAGCAACAAGACCAGAGGGATGACACAGAGGTTGACTGAATTCATCACGCTGGTAGAGCAGATAGTTTCTGTTGGGTTTTCTTTTGTCTTTTGCAGCTTTTGGAGCTACATCCTACGCTGGACACTGCATTTCAGTTAGTACAACACTGGAGCTTTACAACAAGGTTTCTGATCGCCTATATAACATAGTCGTTGCCGCCTGTGTAGTCTGCATTTCTATGAAGGTGCACCGA
Source organism: Amphiprion ocellaris (assembly GCF_022539595.1). NCBI lineage: Eukaryota > Metazoa > Chordata > Actinopteri > Pomacentridae > Amphiprion > Amphiprion ocellaris. The sequence goes on along the minus strand of NC_072784.1, from coordinate 3,242,894 downwards.
AGGCCTTGGATTTAGTGCCCAGGTTTAAATCAAGCTTCAGTAGAAAACATTAAAAAGTCCCCAGAGACAGGATTTTAAAATGACACGTGAGGTTTTAGCTGTAGGGTCCATTCTTTTACAAAATAGGACAAGTTTTGAGTGGTAAATCTGTCACTGTTTTAACTGTAAAAACATGGAAAGCAAGAAGAGAAAGACTGACAACTCTGATGAAATCCTACAACATCAAACCCTGTTACATAAGAAGTCTTATGACTAACTCCCAAAATAAGCCAGGGAGAATACAGTACTGAGGCCTCGTTAGTTTTAGTGGAGTTTCTGTTTCAGATGATCACATGGGTCTAAATTTAGTCACAGCCCACGAGGCAAAACAAAAACTACTGAACTCATACAAAATGTGAGAACATCATGAGCGTGTGAACTATCTGCTGACTGCTGGGGGCCCCGATGGCGTGGGTGGTACGCCCAAACTAGAACAAGCTCACATCCATCACTGGCTTCAAGTAGTTTTCTAAGAACAAGCCCTGTTACATTTTAGATTAGCCTAGTATTTCTTTCTTTGCTCTTTAATTTTATACAGGAATAATTTCAGTGTTTGGACTTTTTAAATATGAAGAGAAGTGGCATCAAGATCAAATGTATTAATATATATTTATACATTACACAAGTTGAAGCTAATGTTTGATAAATTTCTTTCTCTGATAAAACAACTGGGTCCATATGTTGCATTGTAAGTTATATAAAGTTTGATCACTTGAACACTTCTGCACTCATATTTTAAAGATTTGGTTTTAACTGTTCCATATCTTGCAGTATTTCGTTTGGTGAAAACTGAATCCACCTGAAAGCAGGAGAAAGTGGATGATCATGTCCTTTTTCCCCCGTGTCTGTATTCTACATGTGTGCTGTGTGCACTCATGCTTGAGAACATGTGCGTTGTGTGTGTGCGTTAAGACGTGAAAGTCAAGACACTTGAAAGGTGTTCCACCTCTACACAGAACATTCAGGTTCAATTTACATACCAGTTAGCTTGTGTGACGGTACACAAAGGATGCATATTTGTCCTACATATCACAAGCATGATCTGTAGATACACACAAGGCTCGATATTAGCACTGATCGGACGTACTACAAAGTAGAGGACGGAGAGCAAACTGTCTCTATGGATACTTGCATGTCTTTCCTGAGAAACAATCAGAGATGAAGACAATGCTTTGTTGACCCCAATCTGCAAAAATATACCAATCAAACACAAGAAAATAAGAATGTGTCTCTTTGTTAATTAACAGTAATTGGTATTTCACAGATAAATGCTACCATTTTAGCACCTTTCAGCTCAGTTCAGTTTTAATTGACTTTAATCGTGCTCATTAACTGGGTTTTCAACTACAGCAGGAGGAGGTTTTTTATGGAAGCTCTGATAAATCCACAGAACCAAACAGCAGACATTGATCCATTCAGATAACCACTAAATAGTGCTCAGCTGGGTGCCTTTAAACCACTGCAAAAGAAGAGGTGAACTCACATGCAATTCTTCCACTACCTTCATCATGACACCATAATTTCCATCTAAACATTTTTCACAATACATACATACAGTGGTGGAAAAAGTTTTTGGACACCCCATACATTTGCATGTATATTGCATTAAGAATCCGTTTTAGGTCTTCAAATGCAATTTCTTTTAGTCCAATCACAGCCATAATACTAAACAAATCCTAAAGAAAAGCCTTTAAAAACTTAAAATTGATTGGTTCCAGAAAAATAAGATTTTTTGAGTATTGGGTAATTTTTAGTTAATTTATTTTAGTTTTGTTAGTTTTTCTTGTTAACAATAAACATAAAAAACATAATTTGTACTTGTTTGTGTCTGTCTAATGCAGCAACACCTTCAGAAACACAAAAAATTTCCACAAATATTTCAGGATAATATTTGAGATTGTGTAAAATTTTAATACTGTGTATTCCATCTTGCAGCCTTTCTGATTTGTGAATTGCACTGTTTTGAATTATGATGGTGGTTTGGAATCAAATGTTCCGCCCTAAAATTCATGTTCGTTGTCATCTCTCATATTTAATGCATTGCAGTGGGATAACATGCATGAAGTAATAGAAGTGATCATTAACGACTAATTTTGTGGCAAATTGTTGTGCATTGTCTAAGTTTGAACTAAATCCTGTGACTGCAAAGAAATGTGTGTCTGCTCTGCCTTTCTTATTTCTTCCCCAAATCACTATTCCAAGTGAATCTTTTCCTCTCTGATAAGGGTAAGAAGGATATTTGATGCCGGATATTTAATTTTACAGTCAGATCAAATTTTTCAATGAAAAACAGTGATGGATGACAAACATACCTACAGACCTTTTTGCTTTCTGATCTTAAATCTGTTCTGCAACTAGCAGCATGTTTTTTCCACCACTGTCAAATAAATGTAGGGCAAGTCCATGAAAATATATAAGAACACTTAATGTTACCTTCTAAATGACCTATCAGCAGCTTGGCACATCCACTAAAAACATAAGTCTAACTTGTAAATTATCAGGACAGTTGAAAAACACCATAAATGTAATATCTCTAAACTGATCAGTTATTCTTTTACAGCAGCTAGCATGTCATCTGATTATTTTCTTATAGAGACAAAGAGGTAATTATTATTGTGCTTGCTAGCTGTTTATTATCATGTAAACCCCCAAATCATTCATTTTAATTTATGGAAATTAATGATGGTTTAAGAGCCGCTGACTTCTCCCCCATCCAGCCATTAAAAACGCCTTAATTGGCTCAAATCCTGTTGATTGGCTCGAGACATCACCAGCAAACATTGTGAGTTACTACAAAACGTTACGCCTGTACTGCCAATTTTTCAAGCAGGAAAAAAAAAACAACTTCTAAGTGGGTCATCACACAGATGCCTCAGCACTAAGGCACTGACACCTTTGACCCCAGCTTGATGATGGGTTCATGGCGCGGTCAACTGTCAGCAGGAGTTTTGACGTCCAAATAAATCAAGCATCAACAAAACAGGGAGATACAGTAGATAAAAGGGCACAAAAAGGGTGGTGGTGGTTGTTTTGGGTGAACGCTCCAATGGAACAAGGATTTACTTGTCTCACAGTCGACCCGTATTATCTGGGCTTTACGCCAGACTATAAAATTCTACCCCACAACACTTTATGTTGTTGTAAATGAGGCCTGGAACGCAACAACAGATGACCAGACATGGCTGAAAAGACGCTGGATGCTGAAAGCTGCTTCATTAATGCTTCATGCTGCTGAATGCTGGTGTGGAAATGAGCTGAGCTGTTTGTTGTGCTGTCAAAGCATTCCGAGCCCCAATCATGCCTCGTCCAAATGGAGCAAATTATGGCATGAAGAGTCTGATGAGCAGCAAACAACAAGCGGAATCTGCACACAAACAAGCTGGAGAAGATTTTGGCACAGATTAAACGTATACAAGTCCATTTCCTCAAACGTGTAAAGCAGCAGGACATCTCATTAGTCTTTTATTTTTCTATTTATGTAAATGTCATCAAGGCTTTCAAATGGTGCAAAGACACCGACGAACACTTGCAAACACTGACAGTTGCTGAGTGAAAGAAGGATTTCGGGGACTGATAACACCAGATAAATATTTATCTTTAACTATTACAATTCTACACTTTCATTTAGCAGATGCTTTTATCCAAACGACGAACATCTGAGAGTAGATAGAACACAAGAAAGGATCTATTCGGGAGAAAACAACCTGGATAAGAGCCATAAAACAAGTTCAAGTGTGATAATAGGACCATGGTGTCTACAGGCAGTGCAGACGGAATAGGATTTTTACATTTTTTTGCGGTCTTTCAAGTGCAAATGCTACTGAAATCACTTATATGCTCCAGTTTAAAATTCAGGAGGTCAGTAATCAAGACGATAATATTACTTTATTGTAAGTGCTAAAAGCTGGTATCTGAAATACAAACAAATTATTTTAGGTAAATAAGGAACAGAGATTTGGTGATACAGAATCCTGCTTTGTGTTCAAATTTGGACTTTTCTTTTTTATTCAGGCATGACAAGACAATATAGCTGCAATGTAGCATCCTGAGAGTTTTTGGTTGAACTGCAGGCTGTGTTTACACAGAGAAGAGACAGATAGGAAACAGGCAAAAAGCATATTTGACTAATAAAACAAAAGCAACTTGGTTCGAGTACGTTCCGAGCAAAATGTCAGAAGATAAATTCAGCATGGTGAAATATCTTTCTAGAATTGATGTTGGTGCAGAACACCTACTTTAGAGAAGATGTAAAAATGTACATTTTAAAATTTACAGTATGTAGAATCACTATTTTTCTCCAGAGAACACTTGGGGAAATGTTGTAAATGCTGCACAGAAGTAATTTCTAAGTCGTCTCTATTGTTACCCATGATTGTCCTGTGATGGATGGATGGATGGATGGATGGATGGATGGATGGATAGATGGATGGATAGACAGATAGATAGATACGGGTTCAAAGGGTTAAAGCCTATTTTCCTGCTGAAGCCTTAATTAATGCCTATTGACAGCACAAGATATGCTTCTCTCTCACTCTGACAACTCATCCATGTGATCACTTAGCATCATTAGGTAGAATAATCTGCTCTTTGTAGCTGTTTTCCACTCTAACTCTCTGACTCTTTCAAAGTCTACAAATTAGTTATTAACAGTTTCTGTCAGCAAAGCACCCATGGATGAACTACTGAAAAACCTGAGGATTCTGTGGCAGGTTCTGCAGTTACAAACAGATTTTAAGTGTTTATTCACAATGGGCATCAGTGACTCAGAGAAGCAGTATAATATTGGATTCAAATTGCTAATAAATGCACACCCATGGGTGACAAATTAAAGAAAAAGCCTTAACTCTTAACCCATACAGTGTGGTGGCTCTGTGATATTGTGGAGGCATTGGCCTGGTCTGGTTTGTCCCCTTGGAGGGAAGAGTGACTACAAATCAATACAAAGTTGTTGTGAGTGATCACCTTTATCCTGTGATGGAACGCCTCTATTCTAATGGGAGTGGTCTCTTCTAGAATGACAATGCTTCCATCCAAAGGGCAGGAGGGGTCACAGATTGCTTTAATGAGTATGAAAATGATGTGAATCTTATACTATGACCTTCACAGTCGCCTGGTCTCAAGCCAATTGAACACCTATGGGAGATTTTGAACTGACATATATGGAAACAGCGCTCTGCAGCACCAAAATCAAAACAGAAATGAGGGAATATCTTTAAGAAGGATGGTGTGTGCAGAGACTCAGAGAATCAATGCAAAGGATCATTAAAAGCTCAACATCTAACTAAGACACTTTCTTTTAGTTTTTTGTTAATTTGTCACCTGCTTGGATTTGAATGGAATCAGCAGCTAAGGGTTTAAAAGTACTTTAATCACCTCCATGAGCTGCGTGTCAAAGCCACTCCTGCTGACCAAATTAGCATCCAGTTTACAAGACCTAACTTGTCGTTGCTAGCGATTTCACTTTTGTGTTACTCAAAGTGTGTGGCATGACAGGTGGGGGGCAAGTGACTGGGAGGAAAAAGTTTGTCTACATGAAACTAATTAGGTGAACTATTGTTTTAACGTCGGCCTGTTTTTCACGGCGTACAACAATACTCAAACTGCACTGGCCATTTCTCAATACCAAGTGCGCACGGACTCCCGAGAACACGTCATTAATGTGCAATTGGAACACCAGCGTACTTGATGAATTCACCACCTCGGCTCATCTACTCAGATTATTTTTACCAGGGGTGTCACACATGTGGCCCGCAGGCCAAAAGCGGTCCGCCAAATGGTCCAATCCGGCCCGCGGGACGACTTGACAAAATGTAAAAATTACTGAGAAGACATTGACTTTAAATTGCAAATTTGTAAAACTGTAAATTTTAAATACTTTCTAGTCCTTGACAAGTTGTTTTGATCATAAAGCAAAATACTACATTGTTCAGTTCCAGATAGCTGTGACTAAATGTTTAGTGTCTTTGTAGATAAACTGTGATCTGTCAGTTGCAATGCACATGTGTAAATGATCAACTGAGGCTTAATGTTGTTGAAATTGAACTTGTTTTTCTTAAGAAATTTCAGGTTGTTCATAATGTTTTGTAAAAAGATAATTCATTAAATGTGATCACAAAGTTTTTTGTCCTACAAAGGGGGGCCTGACAGAAAAAGTTTGAGAACCAGTGCTTTAGAGAGAAATATTTTACTACATTTCAACTTTGTATTGACTAATAAAAGCAGACACAGTACATCTACACGTACTGACATTTTTATAGTCAGTCAGATTTAAGTGTACTTATGCTGCTCTAGGATCTGAAGCACAGCTGCACTAAAACTTTAGTTTTTAAATGCAGCGACCATAAAAGATAATCAGTACAAGCCTGCATGAGTGAGGAAGAATTACTCGCTAGCATAAAGCTGCTTCATCAAAACAGACACAAATAAGTAGACTAACGCAACAAGCCTCCTATTCTAGTGTGTTTTAATGTGCATTAATATTTGAACTTACAGCTGACTTCCCGTCAAGTCTAAGAGACTCAGATGAAGAGAGATAGAGGAAAGCAGAAGCAAGCCAGAGAAGTTAAACTCCATGCTCACTTTTTTTCAATTTGCTAATGGTTTGAATTCTTATCTCAATCTGAAACGGAGATTTGAGTCTCTGAGTAACAGTTAAAATTATTGACTTTTATAGAGCGGCTCCAGAAAGCTGCTGAGATAAACATATCAAAGGCAGTTCTGTCAATTTTACAAGCAGCAGATCCTTCTGACATTCTCCAACCACAAAAACGTTTCTTTTCCACCGTTCTCCGGCCTCCTGTGACTGTAAATCATTTCTATTGGAACCAGATGTGTTGGTCTGTTTGGTGGCTGTTTCCAATTTCACAAGCAATAAAGAGGATAGATCAGGATCACAGGAAACAGAGAAACGCCTAAAAACCGCAAAAGCAGCTGTAGAGGATTAATAATGTGTTCGCAGGGACAAAAATGCAAGTGCTTAACACTACATCTTTGTCAGCCAAATTATTTCCATCTAATGGAAAGATTGGTAGTTTTGTCACTTGACTACATAGTGGATCTCTGAGAAGAGCCAAAGAATTTACTATACTTCCTTTCAAATTGAGCTAAATTGTAAACATGGTTGTAGAAATCTACATAATGACACAATTATGTCGTGTGAATGTTATTAGTTGGATTTGTCCAGTTAAACAGCTGGTGGCTCTATTTGTCCAGTCAGCTGCCATTAAACTGCTGCTGAAGAGGACTGAGCAAAGACCTTGAGAAGGTCACGCGTGCTTTTATTACTTCTAGGCTGGACTGTGGCAACTCATTATGTGTTGGAATGGAGCAGCACTAATATCCAGGTTGCAGTTGGTTCAAAACGCTGTACTGGGCTCCTGACTGGAGGATATGTTGCCTATCAGAGCATCCGCATTGGCTACGTCACGGGTATTCAACTAAAATTCAAAGAGGTCCAGTCAGAGAAAATGTATTAAAGCAAAGGTCCAGAAAATCATAAAGTCTAACCTGAATTAGTGTGATATATGATAATGTGACCTGGTAGTTGTATTGGTCTGCATGTAATCAATAACTGACTAAAGTCAGTACGGTTCAAAAACATTTTGACAACATTTATTAATAAACTACTTTTGATATAACTGCACATCTGAAAAAAAGTGCAGAATTTGGAAAAATAATGGCTGAACAATCTGAACCAATTTATATACATCTTTAACAATACCTAAACCTCAAAAAATATAAACAACTGAACACTTTTACATTTTTTTCCTGTCTTGTATCACTCCCTTATATCCCTGCTGCTTAATGGGAGAACTGAGCTGCCAGTATTATAAATCTTGGCCTGAATGGTGTCAGGGTCGTTCTCAAACATATTTGGAGCTGATTGGTGAGTCTGGAATGATATTTAGTTTTGATTATGTTCACAGTTGAGAAGCTGCTTCATAGCTGTATGTTGAGCCAAACATGGTCAGCATGTGCAGGACTGTTTTCCCTTCGGTGTCACTTTATTCATTTTTCTTTAATGTCTGTCCTCTCAACTGTTTTCTGCAATGTTTAGCGCATGTAATGCAGCGACTTCATTGGCTGAGTAGTGTCACATGGGATGGTTGAACTCGTACGTAATTGGTCTGTGTGTTTCCTGAGCTGATAACCGATGCTGTAAACACTGGAAAAACTGCGCCGGTAAAATAGAAGTGACCCGTAAAATTCAAAATCCTGTTACAATTTACTGATTACAGGTCCGAGTCCGTATAAGACGCTGTCTGGGTCTGGATCTGGACCGCGGTCCTCCAGTTAGTGAGCCCTAGGCTACGTGTTCAGGATTAATCATAAAAATCTGTTGCTTGTTTATTGGTAGCTGGAGTGGACTAGCCCTGGTTGCTTTCTAAGATCATTGGACCAGCAACTTCTACGAGCTCCTAGATCAACAGTGGACTGACCAGACCGTCTCATCGGAGCTCCAAAACTTAGAAACAAGTTCAAGTCATCAAATTCACAGCAAGTTTTCAAATCCCAATAATATACTTTTTAGGTTTGGATTTAATTTTAGTTTTGTCTAGGTGGACAGCATTAATGACCACCCTTGTAGATTTTGATGCAATGTTTTTAATCTGCAAAGAGGTCCAGAGTGATGTTCAATCTGATGTTTTTCCACTAAAATGGACACTTTAGTGGATGTTTAAGTCATCTGCTTGTCATGCTTTAGTCTCCCGACCTCAATTCATAGCATTTTGTAGCATCAGATGAAGGCAGATGTAAAGTATCTTACATGTAATCTGACAGCAGCTCAGTAGTAATCAAATAATCTTACTACATATGTAGCATGAATATAGCACAAAGTACCCTCCAGTGAAAATCTATTTTTTTAATCTTGTTAGCATGTCCATATGGTGGTTTTATAAGCTGTAATACACATCATGAGCAAAATAAGCAGTTAGCACCAGGACTGAGCATCTCCATCCTGAAGCTGCAGTTTCAAAAATGCTAATTCAGACTTCTAGGGGTTCGAATGTAACAAAATGAAGGAACCAATCCTGTCAGATTGCAGGTTGGAGCTTTCTTTATCATTATTCTTGTTCAAAATGTATGAATTACTCCAACAACTTGCCGTTAATGTGTCTGAGCAGAGTCGCAGGTGAGCTGGTGTGCTCGAGGCCTGCCGGGACATCATAGATCTGGACATTTCAGTGCAGGAAGGGATTGATTTCATGGCAGAAAAAGCTTCTAAATGTGTAACTTTGATACACTGAGATGAGATTTTGGGGGCTTAGATTAGAAGTCACCTCTAAAATGACAAGGGAACATATGGAGGAGCTTCTTTTCTCCATATGGTTCCTGGCATGAAAAGTTTGGACACCCCAAACATCTAAAACACGCTGACAAAAAGCCGCTTTGTTTCCCAGACTTAGCGCTGGGTATTCTGATGCACAGCTGGGGCCGAACATAAATCATATCGCTTGTCAGAACAGTGGAATGCCAATGAGGATGTCACCCTTGGGCCCAGAAGCATTCGTATGTGGCTCTGATCTTGCGTACGAACAAGAGTGAAAATAAATAGAACACTTTGTACCCATTATTCTCTCTTTGGATCTCTTTTTTTTGCTATGAGAATAGCAGAGATTATTGAGTAAATAGCGAGCTTATGCGGATGACTCAACCAAAATCCCCCTGGCTAAAAAAACTGATGACTGAGATTCTATTGAGAGATTTCATGCAGAAACTGATGTCCTCTGAAGTTCTCTGTGAAGAACATCACAAGCACAAACTTCCAAGATGTCTGTGTGCTGAAAAACAACACGAATGAATGTCCGTTTACCCCCAGAGGTAGCCTACGTATTTATCATCTATTTTTTTCGTAATAGCTCATGAATAGTTGTCAGCTAACTCGCTAGATCATGATTGTCAAACATGAGGTCTGCGGACCACAACCAGCCCTCTAGAGGGTCCGATCTGGCCCGCCGGACGACTTTGTAAAGAGTAAAAGTTAAAGAGAAGACATTAACTGCGATTTGTAAGTTTGTAAAACTATAAATTTAAAATAATTTCTAGACCATGACAAGTTGTTTGATCATAAAGTAAAAGACTAGATCGCTCATTGTTTTGTCATTTTGTGTCTAATTTTTGTAATATTTTGTCTTGTTTTTGTTGTTTTTTTGGTCTTTTTTTGTAACTTTTTGGTCACTTTTTTGTTTTGTTTTGCTTCGTTTGTCTCATTTTTTGTCATTTTGTTTCTTGCTTTCGTTGTCTGTGTGTCATTTTTGTCATATTTTGCCTTGTTTTTGTAGTTTTTCGTCTTTTTTTCGTCTGACTCACCATTTACGTCACTTTTTTGTTGTGTTTCTCATTTTTGTCATTTTGTGTTTCCTTTTTGTCTCGCTTGTGTTTTTTGTCTCATTTTTGTTATTTTGGTTCATTCATTATTTTGAGTATCGTTTTTGTCATTTTGTTTCACGGTTTTGTCATTTTTTGTGTCGTTTTTGTCATTTTTTGTGTCGTTTGTGACATTTTTTATCACTTTGTAACCTTTTTGTCAAATGTTTTGATATTTTTTTGGTTTGTTTCATGTCGTTTGTCTCATTTTTTGTTATTTTGTTTCTTGCTGTCGTTGTTTGTCATTTTTGTAATAATGTCATTGTCTTGTTTTAGTTGTTTTTGTCTGTTTTTTCAGTAAAATACTATATTATTCAGCTCCAGATAGCTGTGACTAAATATTTTGTTCCTTTCCTGTAAGCTGGAAAAATCAAGACTGCTTTCTATTGGATCGGTGATTATACCAACATTAAAATGTAAGTCAACGGATTTCACTGAAACATGAGACGACTGGGGGCAAAGAATTTACCTGTAAACAAAATTCTAGTTTTACATCACATTCCTGACATCTTAAAAGTTACCTGCTAGTCCAGAAAAATTATAATTTTTTGATATTTTCAAACTTCTCGCTGCTTCTTTAAAAGTCTTGTGTTTAAAGTCAACTTTCTAAACTTTCTATAGATGCATAAATAATTCATACAGCTTATGGATGGATTATCACCACCAACTGGCACCACAAACCATGCTGAATCGCAGAGTACAGTTTGTTCAGAATACTGCTTCACAGCTGCATTAGTAGAGGGAAGAACATGATTCCTGTTCTTGGCACCTTGATTAAGAGAATTCAGAAGTGATCAGAAATGATCCTCAACTCAATAAGCAGAAAAAGGAGTTCCAATTCCAAAAGTTTCACTGTGGGCCATCCCATTCAGTTATGTCTTCAGTTCAATGAAATGCAGAATTAAACGTAATGGTGGACTACTGTCTTGATGATGGTTGCTGTTTGATGAGCGGTGTTATTGTCTTTTTCAAAGTGTTACCGTGTGTTGGTTTGTGCAGCATTTTGCCAACTTTAATCTCTGGATGATACCAAGTATTACGCCTGACCTTTCTCTTATGTTAAAATGAGGTTCAATCCAAATTGCATTCCACCAATATCACATTTTTGAAATCAAATCTGAATTTATTTAAACAAAAACTGTGTCCTTCTGTGAATCAGAAGTCTCCCCTACCCCTTTGTATTACATTTAACCCTCCTGTTGTCTTCATTTATGGGCATCAAAAAATCCTAACATTCAGCAAAAAAATTCCACAAATTTATGAAAATGTGCAAAACCATCAGGAAGAAAATTCCAATAATTCCTTAAAAAATTCCCTTAAAGGTTTTTTTTTTTTTTTTTTAAATCCCCCAAATTTGGCAAGAAAATTCTTGTAAATATTTTCAAAAAATTAGTAAAAATCTTCAAAAAAATCCTAAAAATATCTAAAGTCATTACATATATGTGAGAGAATTTGACAATTTTGAGGTTTAGTAGTTTCCAATTAGACAAATGTACAGTTTAAGTAAGAGTTAATTAATTATAAATGGTTCACAGACACCCCACAACATTTTTTTGTATTGTCTTTGGTGCCATTGTTATTATTGTGAATGTTAATATTGTGGTGTTGTAATTTACTGAGTGCCCCTGAACGCCTCACAGAGTTTGTAGTGGAGCTAGACCGGAGACGCAGCAGATTCTCTGCAGCGGAGGCACGGGCCAGAAGGAGAGGCTAATTTTGATCATTGTTGGCCAAATAAAGACTTTGATGCAATTCACCCCGTTTTGCTCTCTGTGCCTCGGAGCAGCTGCAACATCTTGGCGAGCCAGCCAGGAGATCGGGTAAAAAGTGACTTTTAATGAGCGAGAGAAAAAGTTTTTCAGTTAGCCTGTTAGCAACGTTAGCGGCTAACGGTAGCTCTCGCGCCGGAGGATACCCCTTCTCCTACAACAAACCTGGAACCGGACTATCAAATAAAACAACTTGTGAGTACAAAAATGGATTTGGAAGAACTGAGGGACCAAGTTACTACTGCCCTGTGCCGCCAGAACAAGGATCGGCTTGTGGAGGTCAGTTTTCTGTTGAAATGTAATACTGATGAAGAGACAGAAGAATCACTGAAGAAAGCTAACCGTCGTGAGCTAATGAAAGTGATTGAGCACAAACTGGATGAAGTGGAGGAAAGTTATAAGCCTGAAGACACTGTCCAGTATGTGAGGGATCTTTTATCAGCTTTGGGTTCAACGGTGACAGGACCAAAAGGCGATGCTAGTGAGGGGCGCGACTTTTCCCGCTCTTCAGAAAAATGTGAGGAGCTGCAGCAGGAGATCAGAGCGCTAGAGGAGAAGCTCAAAATGGCGGGCGCAGCGGTCCCGACCCAAAGCTCTCAGCTTGGGAGCGTCCCTGAAGTGAGTATTCGTAGAGAGTTTCGCATCAGTGGGCAAATAGGTGAAGGCGGGCAGCGTGATAAACTGTCTTACACTAACCTGCTCCACCAAACGGAAAGCGGACTCCGCAAAGGCCACAGTGAGTCAGAAGTGATTGAGGCAGTGATTAGAGCCATCAGTCCTGGACTCAAACTCAGAGACATGCTTGAACTAAAAACTGATTTGACTCTAACCCAGCTAAGGACAATATTGAAAGGACATTACAGAGAAGATGATACATCAGACTTGTATCAAAAGCTGATCAACCTTTCTCAGGATCACAAAGAGTCCCCACAAGATTTTCTCTTCAGGGCTATTGAGCTTAAAGATAGGCTGCTGTATGCTTCAAAGGGAAAAGAAACGGAGCACTACGGAGCAGACCTGATCAAGAGGAAATTTTTGAGGTCAGTTGGTACAGGACTTTTGAATGACAACATCAAGTTTCAGCTGAAACCACTTCTCGACACACCGGATGTGACTGATGAAGCTTTAATAGAGAGACTAAATGAAGCGGCCAATCTTGAGACAGAAAGGCTGAACAAGTTAAAGCGGAACAACAATAAAACTACAAAGATAAATGAACTGCAGACACCAGATGAGCCTCGCAGCAACCCACAAACCACCACAGCTTCAGCCCCAGCCAAAGAGAACACAAAGACTGCTCGGGCTCCCCCAGAAGTACATGCCCTTGTATCAGAACTTAAAGCTGAGGTGGCCGAAGTGAAGCAGATGGTTCTCGCTTCTCTGAATGCAAGCAAGTCCCAGCCACCAAAGAAGCTTCCAGAGGACGCCCGCGCCCGGAGGAGGAGAGGCTGCAGGACCTGCCAGAACAACGGTGAGGGAGACAGCTGCACCCACTGCTTCAAGTGTGGCCAGTCGGGTCACATCTCCAGAGGATGCCGTGCTTCACGTCTGCTGCAGGGAAACGACGGAGGGCCACTGCCACGGGACCAGCAGTGACCCAACCGCCTCATCAGGAGTCCCGCCACTGCTGCAACTGTCGACAGGAGGAGCAACGCGACGCCCCGCTCTACACATGTGCAGGATGCTCATCCGCCAGCTACTGTTCCAAAACATGTCAGACACATCACTGGCAGGAACACAAACACACATGTAAAGCAGTGAGGGTGGTTGAACAATATTTGGGTGAGACAAAAGAACAAAAGTGGTCCTCACACATAGGAAATGTTGACATGATGGTAAACAAGCAAGGGAAAAAACTTATCAAACTTATTGGTAGACGCAAAATGGTTAGGTGCACTTTTGATAAAGTACCAGTTACAGCACTGTGGGATACAGGTGCACAGGCTACTGTAATAAATGACAAATGGAGAGCTGAGCACTTACCGCACACAACTCTTAGGGGTATAGAAGAACTCTTAGGACCAGAACCTTTAAATGGGTTAGCTGCCAATCACACAGAGATACCTTTTATGGGGTGGGTCCCAGTAGAGTTTAGTCTCGTAGGTGCAGATGCTTCTTTCTCCAGCCTCCCAGTGCCTGTCCTAGTCTCTAGTGACCCAAATGTGGCTCAAGACCCTATCATAGGATTTAACGTGATAGAGGAAATCCTTAATGAGCAAATGAAACAAGGGGGTACTGAAAACGGTGACTGTGCTGCTAGCATTGTGAGTAATGCTTTTGACATTGATGCTGTTTCTGCTAAGACTTTTATCCAGTTGATGCACACCAACCAAACGGTAGACCTTGAGACTCATGTTAAAACAGGACGAGGTAAAGTTGCTCTGGGTCCAGGTGAAGTTGCCACTCTTCGCTGCCGCACCCGTGTTTCTGCAGAGGAGGACACTGCAATGCTGTTTTGCCCAAGTGAAACCCAAGGGTTACCCGAAGGACTTCATATCCAAGAGGTACTGTTTAAAGCAAAAAGGGGCAACTCTACCACAGTTCCTGTGTCAGTCACAAATACCACGGGCCATAGTATCACTTTAGGTCCACGTGTTATTTTGGGACATATTGAGGGGGTTAAAGCAATATATCCAGCCGCCCTCCAACCAGTTAAAACTGAACAAACTGAGAAAGTAACAACGGATGCAGACGTTAAAGTCTCATCACCTCCAAAAAGTGACTCTAACGAGGCATGGGATCCCCCTGTTGCCTTAGATCATTTAACTAGAGAACAACAAAGAGCAGTAAGAGAAATGTTAAAGGAGGAGTGTAAAGCTTTTTCTAAAGATGATAGTGATGTAGGCTGTATTCCCTCCCTCCAAATGCACATTACTCTTCAAGACCAGACACCAGTTCAAAAGACTTACATCAGTGTACCCAAACCTTTACACCAGGAAGTCAAAGCATATTTGCAGGACTTAATCAACAGAGGGTGGGTTACAAAATCAAAATCGCCTTATTCTTCTCCTATAGTGTGTGTTAGGAAGAAGTCAGGTGAACTCAGACTTTGTGTGGACTATCGTGAACTAAACCGTAAATCTGTGCCTGATAGACATCCTATTCCTAGGATACAAGACATGCTTGATAGCCTTACTGGTAGCTCTTGGTTTACAGTACTGGACCAGGGGAAGGCTTATCATCAGGGGTTTTTAGACGAAGAAAGCCAGCCTCTCACAGCATTCATTACACCCTGGGGTTTATACCAGTGGGTCAGGATCCCATTCGGACTAAGTTCCGCCCCAGCTGAGTTTCAAAGAAGCATGGAGGAGTGTCTGTGGGGTTTACGTGATGACATTTGCTTACCTTACCTTGATGACAATTTGGTCCACAGTAAGTCATTTCAGGACCATATTGAACATGTCAGGGCCGTGTTGCAAAGGTATCAAAAACATGGTGTAAAATTGACTGCTAAAAAGTGTGAACTGTTCAAGCCTAATGTGAGATTTTTAGGCAGGATTGTATCAAAAGAGGGTCACAGTATGGATCCAGCAGAGGTCGCTCCTGTACTGGCACTGAAAGAGAAACAGCCTAGCACAGTGGGTGAAGTGAGGCAAATACTGGGCTTCCTATCATACTACAGGTCTTACATACAAGATTTTTCACGTATAGCCAAGCCCTTGTATGAACTTCTTGCTGGTCCATCTGTTCAAGACTCACAGGATGCAAAGACATTGAAAAAGACTAAAAAAGGGAAAAACAAGCAGAACCGAGGACAGCTACCCTCGTCTGCCCCTGTCAAATGGACTGAGACTCATCAACAAGTTTTGTCGTACCTGGTTGATAAACTGTCTAATCCGCCTGTCCTAGGTTATCCAGATCTGAACCAACCTTTTGTGTTACATACTGACGCTTCTCAGGCAGGATTAGGAGCTGTACTTTATCAGCGTAGCAATGGTAAGCTAAGAGTGATAGCTTATGGGTCTAGAACCTTAACACCACCTGAGAAAAACTACCATATGCATGCAGGAAAATTGGAGTTCTTAGCACTTAAGTGGTCTATTTGTGAGCGGTTCAGGGATTATTTGTTTCATGCACCATCTTTTGTGGTTTATACAGATAATAATCCACTCACTTATGTCTTAACTACTGCAAAGCTAAATGCATCAGGTCAACGTTGGGTGGCAGAGTTAGCAGATTTTAACTTTTCTATAAAGTACAGGCCAGGGAAAACAAATGCAGACGCAGATGGGTTATCCAGGATGCCCATGGACTTTGAGGACTATATGAGACACTGTACACATTCAGTCAGTCAGGATGCTGTAACAGCTACACAGCAGAGCATCCTGGTGCAGCAAACGGAGCAGACGCCAATGTTTAGTGTGGTTTCATTTGATGCTCTTCAGCAACAGGCAGGAGCAGAGAGACTTTTGGACACTATTCAGCCTTTACCCAGAGAGGAGATCTGTGCAGCTCAGCAACAAGACCCTGTAATAGGTAAAATGTACAGTTATGTGAAACAAAACAGAAAACCTGCTGCACATGAGATTCAAAACGAGAGCTCAGAGTTCAAGGCACTTGCCAGGGAGTGGAGTAAACTGTGTATCAGGGAGGATGGGACTTTGTTCAGAAAAACGCAACACAAAGAGCAACTGGTTCTTCCTGCTGTGTACCACCCCCTTGTCTTAAATGAACTACACAAGCAGATGGGTCATTTGGGCTCAGAAAGGACAATAAACTTAACTCGAGACCGTTTCTATTGGCCGAAAATGCAAAGGGACATTGAGCACTTTGTCATGAATGTTTGTGAGTGTTTGAAAAAAAGAAAACCAAACAGACAAGCACGTGCCCCCATGCAGAGCATTGAAACTACTCATCCATTTCAGATTGTGTCGATTGACTTTCTGCATCTTGAACAATGCAAAGGCGGTTGCGAGTATATTCTTGTAGTCATGGACCACTATACTCGCTTTGCTCAAGCATATGCTACAACTAACAAAGCAGCGAAGACTGTAGCAGAAAGACTGTTTAATGACTTCTGCCTTAGGTTTGGCTTCCCGGAGAAACTGCATCACGACTTGGGGAGAGAGTTTGAAAACAAACTGTTGCATCATTTGAAAGACCTGTCAGGTATTAAAGGGTCACACACAACTCCTTATCACCCGCAAGGAAACGGGCAAACAGAACGGTTTAACAGGACTCTTCTCTCTATGCTAAGGACACTAACAGAAGAACAGAAAACAGACTGGAAAAGCCACCTTCCCAAAGTCATACATGCATATAACTGTACTGTTAATGAGTCTACGGGCTACTCTCCATTCTTCTTGCTGTTTGGTAGGCTACCACGGCTTCCTGTGGATCTTCTGTTTGGTATTGAACAGCAGGACAGCCCAGGCCCTTATCAGGACTATGTTGACAAATGGAGGCAAAGGATGACAGAAGCCTACAACATCGCCACCCGAAATGCAGGCAAATCGTCACAGCGAGGTAAAACACAGTACGACAAGAAAGTGTATGGGCCACCATTGAAAATCGGCAGTCGTGTCCTGGTGAGAAATGTGACTGAGAAGGGAGGTCCTGGCAAAATCCGCTCCTACTGGGAAGACAACATTTATGTCATCAAAAACCAGAAGGGTGAGGACAGTCCCGTGTTCGAGTTGGTGCCAGAAAACGGCCAAGGCAGGACAAGAGTTATGCACAGGAACATGTTATTGCCTTGTGATTTTCTCCCAGTCTCAGCAGACACAAACAAGACTGGAGATAAAACAAAAACAAAGAAAAGACTTTTAAACAAAAATGACAAAACCCGGATGAGACAAGCGCAGCAGGTGGAAAGTGAGGAGGAGTCAGATGAAGATTTATCAGATGCTGTTTTTACATGGACTGTTCCTGAGCCTCACGAGACACCTGCACTGGACCCCACTGCGACAGAGTTCATTCCACTGCTGGACAGGGATGAGCTTCTACAAAATGAGACTTTTCAAATCGCTGATGATGATCAGGAGGACCCCATCCCAGCTCAACTGCCAGAAGAGGACGCTGAGGAGACTGAGGATGCGAGAGATGTGGACAGTGGTTCAGATTCTGAATCTTTGGAAGAAACACAGCAGATGAGTACTTATCCAAAGCGAGACAGAAAGAAACCACAAACTCTGACTTATAATACTTTGGGTCAACCAAGTTTTACTGAGCGAGCCGTTGCAACTAAAGGTTTAAGTGTTCATGGTTACTGGCGACCTTGGTAAACAAAAAGACTGTTGACATGTTAAGACTGAAGTATTCATGTTATAAGACTGTTGAAACTCTTCACACTTTATCCTCCAGGTATATGAGTTAAAAAAAAAAAAAAAAAAAAATGTACTCATGGATTGATGGCCGATTTATGGTTTAAGACTGTGGTACTTGGGTAATTGTTTTTCTTGGTGAATGAAATGGGAAAAAGATGCAATACCCTTATGTAAAGTAATGGTCAAATGGTTTGGTTATGTTTACACATGTATTGGACTTGTAATAACATCTGAGCAAGCGTCAGGGGGTATACACAGCTGCAGTGCACGGTAGTCTGAGTTACTCATAACGGGTAGTGACCTAAAATACTGTCCATTCCATACTATTTGGTTCATTATAATAGAAACTTGAGCAGGTACATTTAAGTGTCGGGACGACATCTCTTAAGTGGGGGAGAGTGTGAGAGAATTTGACAATTTTGAGGTTTAGTAGTTTCCAATTAGACAAATGTACAGTTTAAGTAAGAGTTAATTAATTATAAATGGTTCACAGACACCCCACAACATTTTTTTGTATTGTCTTTGGTGCCATTGTTATTATTGTGAATGTTAATATTGTGGTGTTGTAATTTACTGAGTGCCCCTGAACGCCTCACAGAGTTTGTAGTGGAGCTAGACCGGAGACGCAGCAGATTCTCTGCAGCGGAGGCACGGGCCAGAAGGAGAGGCTAATTTTGATCATTGTTGGCCAAATAAAGACTTTGATGCAATTCACCCCGTTTTGCTCTCTGTGCCTCGGAGCAGCTGCAACATATATATCAGTAAAATTTCTAATATTTTCTTTAAGAACATTCACATAAAAATCAACCAAAATCCAGTGAAATTTGCTGGATTTTGGTTGATTTTTTGTGAATGTTCTTAAGAAACATTTGAGCATTTCTTTTTTCCACCAAAAAATGTTCAAAGATTTCCCCAAAATGTTGAAAATGTGGACATCAGAAGTTTCATTGTGAAAATATTAGATTTTTTTCTACATTTCTCAACTTTAAACCGGGTCAATTTTGACCCACAGGACGACACGAGGGTTAATATGGATCAGGTGACAGTTCAGTGTATAGTGTGATGGTATTTTATTTGGACAAACATAAAGGTGTAATGGGACCAACCCCATCTCAGAAAATGTACAGACTTGTTCATCTAAATTATAGTCTAACTGACATTTTGAAAGCAGTGTTTTTTCTACCAGAAAGCCAAGATTACGACATGGAAAGAGTGACAAAGTCCGTGTTATGAGAGCTTATGGAAAGAGGTGCAGCCATAAGTGTACAATAGGACTCTTGGACTTAACTTTTGTTTTCACTCTTTGTTTACCTTTATTTCCATGGATCACAGGGCATACTGTACGCACCAACTTCAGAACATCATGTACTTTTGCCCCCGCAGACAAACATGCCTACTATTTCCAGCCTGTGTAGGTGCACTTTGGAGCAGAAAACTGTGCCAGCTTTGGTCCACCCATAATACCCCGCAGAAGGCAACAGCTGTCTGAACCCTGTCACAATAAGGATCAAAGGCACAGCAAGAAAAGCTACAGCAGCGGGGTGAGAGGAGGGTCTTTGTGGTGCAGAAAGCGTCTCCATTAGAGGGCCATTAGATGAATGTCTAAGGCAGCATGGAGACGACAAAAAATAGGCCCTGAAGTCCATCATCACACTTAACCTGCTCCACTCTGACTGGCCTGCAAGACGAGTGGTGGATTAGCTGAAAAAAAATGACTTACTTTATGACTCAGTGACTAATCTGATTGTGAAGAAAGGTTGTCAGGAGGAGGACAAACTGCTCCACATCCAGGTAATTAGCATGTCCATTAGCGACTGCAGCCGCGCTAACCTTTAGAGTATTTCAAATCCACATGCTGCTGCACGTCACACTGGGACACAAGGCCTCTTTCTGTTTATTAACCCTCGTGTCGTCCTGCGGGTGAAAATTGGCCCGGTTTAAAGTTTGAAAATGTGGGAAAAAAAAATATATATTTTCACAGTGAAACTTCTGATTTCAACAATTTCAACATTTTTGGGAAATCTTTGAAATTTTTTTGGTGGAAAAAGGAAATGTTAGAAATGTTTCTTTAAGAACATTCACAAAAAAATCAACTAAAATCCAGCAAAATTCACTGGATTTTGGTTGATTTTTTTGTGAATGTTCTTAAGGAAAATATTACAAATTTTACTGATATATATGGAATCACTTTAGATATTTTTAGGATTTTCTTGGAAGATTTTTACTCATTTTTTGAAAATATTCACAAGAATTTTCTTGCCAAATTTGGGGGATGTTTTTAAAAAAAATAAAACTTTTAAGGGAAACTTTTCAGGAATTATTGGAACTTTCTTCCTGAAGGTTTTGCAATTTTTTATAAATTTGTGGAATTTTTTTTCAGAATTTTTCTATTTTTTTCAGACAAGGAAACAATATTTTTTGGTGCTTGTAAATAAGGACAACAGGAGGGTTAAATTTAAATAAACTTGTAAAGAAATATCTAAATAAAAATACATGACAACACAGCTTCCTGTCTTTTATGTAGGTTAATGCATTTTCTGCCTTCAGGTCTGTCATGCACGATCACACAGGACTCGCAACCAAAATTATTTATGCAACATTAAAGGTCTCTATAATTTAAGCTGAGGGGAGAGTCGGGAGTCTTACAGTACATGTTCAGTGGCTCTGAAAGGGTTCAACACCCACTGGCCTGCAAAGCCATTTAGCTCAGTGACCGAACTTCTTACCGCTGCTCTAGAATAACAAATGTTAATCAGGCAATGCAAGATACATGATGACATTCATGTTTAGTTCTAAGCTATAGCCAAATGATGCAGTACCAAATACTCGGTGTGACAGACTAACTCAAATTACAGTAGTTGTCTGTCCTGGTATTATTTCTTCTTGGTATTCACATGAGAACCCTGAGCTGAAATACTCTAAATCAGGGGTGACAAACATGCGGCCCGCGGGCCAAAACCGGCCCGCCAGAGGGTCGGGTCTGGCCCATCAGATGACTTTATAAAGTGTAAAATTTACAGAGAAGACATTAACTGCAATTTCTAAATTTGTAAAACTATACATTTAAAAGAAATCCTACACCATGACAAGTTGTTTAGATTGGAAAGTAAAATACTAGATTGTTCATTGTTCTTTTGTCATTTTGTGTCACATTTTTGTAATATTTTGTCTAGTTTTTGTTGTTTTTTGGTCTTTTTTTTGTCTGGCTTTTATCATTCGTATCACGTTTTTGTCATTTTGTTTCATGGTTTTGTCATTTTTTGTCTCATTTCTAAATTTTTTTGGAACTTTTCTGACCAATTTTTGTCACTTTTTTGTTTTGTTTTGTGTCGTTTGTCTAATTTTTTGTAATTTTGTTTCTGTTTTTGTAATATTGTCTTGTTTTTTTTTGTTTTTAGTCTTTTGTTTGCCTGATTTCTATCATTTGCGTCACTATTTTGCAAAACAGTTGTTTAGATAGCACCCTTCTCATTTCTATCTGGTTCTGCCTGTTCTGTCACCAGCTAAAATGACAAATATCACTGGTGTAAGTGATGTGAAATTCACTGTGAGTGTTTTTGTCGTGCACCAAGTAAGTGGCATAACATTAAAAAGAAACGTCAGCAGGCTTTTATTTTTTGTGCAATAGCTGATAGCATGTATTTGCGATAATAATGCACATCTTTTAGTTTTAGTTTAATACTCAGTTGTCCATTTATTAGGAAGTCATTGTTAAAAGCAGATCCTGCAATGAATCCTCCTTCATGTGGGTTATAATGTCCAGTTTTTGTTTGCAAAGTGTTGTTTCAACTGTATATGTGTGTGTGTGTGTGTGTGTGTGTGTGTGTGTGTGTGTGTGTGTGTGTGTGTGTGTGTAGAACTGTACAGCATCACACGAGGTTGTGCCTCTGTTATTTGGCCGACCCTCTCTGATGTAAACAGGACTGACACAATAATAGAAACACAAGTCAGTAGGACGCATTACTTTTAGCTTTTAGCTATACGCACCTAGTAAACTGTCAGCTGAGTGTATAGTACAGAGCAGTCGCCCCGAGGGCCGGAACGCACTGCAACTTGATAAAAACCCAACCAAATACAGAAACGCTGGAAATAGCACAGAGGACAGTGGCAGTATTTCCAGAGTAAAAAGTACAAGGCTGGGCTGGGACACAGCTGCGGTTGCTATTGTCAATCTTGAAAAACGATTGAGAATATTAGCTGACATTTTATTTTAGCATCCTAATGACATTATTAATGTATCACTACTACCTAAGTAGAAGGATTTTGCTAATTATTAACTTATCAATTCAACTAATCTGAGGAAATGCACAAAATATCCTATCAAACAGGCTCCATTAGTGCACTTAAAGTTTGTTAGTGACTTTCAGAATCTGCAATAAGCGACAAACTCAGGTTATTCATTAAACAAGAGCACATGAGTCATAAAACATGAAAAGAACACTAGTTTCTGTAGACAGATAGCCTAATAACTCAGGCAGAAGACATATCTTACTTCTGTATTTGCAGGATTTTTTTCTAAAAGCGGTGCCTGTTCTCACATTGGCGAAGATGTTTTTCTTCATCTGTCAGTTTGGATGAAGTTACAGTATGTTGCGTTGTGAAGGCAACTCCACTAACTTTAGTTACCTGTAAATATTCAGAGGCTGAAACTACTCTAATTTAACAAAAGATTTAGAATGATTCAGGATTTAATGAGCAGACTCAACACTGGCTTCTAGGGTCGCAACTAATGATTATTTCTATGAAGGATAAAGCTGCTGTTTGGTTTATAAAATTTCAGAAAATAAATAATGAAAAATGTTGGTCAGTGTTTCCCAAAGCCAAACATGACATCCTCAACTGTCTTATTTTATCTACAACCCAGATACAGGAGGTCCTCGGTTTACGACGTCCTTGCTTTACGATGTTTCGTCAATACATCGGAACTGGTTCAGTGGAACTAGTTGGCGAGCAGAGCGGACGAATACGTCGTCACGTGGATGTCTTCGTTTACATTTGCCGCCACATTGCAATATGCTACATTCGCTAACTTCAATATTCAGAAGAGTCTGACTTCTTTCACTAAGTCAGACTCTTCTGATGCTTTGAAGAAAAGGAAAGCCATCTCCATGGAAGTGAAACTAGATGTAATAAAACGCTCAGAACAGGGCGAAACACAAACATCAGCCAGTTGCTTGAACTAAGTCGCGCGACTGTCGTGACGATCATCGATGATAAAAAGCAGATACTTGAACACGTAACGGTTTTGTTTACATTTTTGCCGGTATTTTCTGACCAAGATGTGTTTCAGTGTGAGCTAATGACTGTTTGTCGTTGCTGTAATTGTACAAATATGTAAACTGACCAATATCGCGATGCACCTAACAGCTTTGTTTACATTTTCACTGGAGTTCCGACTTAAAGCGAAAATCGACTCACGTCACACCATTGGAACGGAACTTCGACTTTTGTCAAGGACCCCCTGTATATTCAGTTTAGTGACAAAGAGAAAATACTCAAATTTAAGAGCCTCGAATCTGAGAATTTGGGCTTTTTTTCCCTAAATAATCACTTAAACAGATAGTTTAAGTATGACTATGAGAGTCTGGTCAGTAAAATCGCTCTCACACACGGGTTGCAGTTCATCGTGTCTTTGATCAATATGTATGTATTCATAAGATCACAGCCATGAAATCACATCCCTTTAAAGGTTTGAATGCAAAACAAGTGTGATTAACGGAAGGCTAACGTGACCGTACTTGACCCCAGCCTATATGAGCCAGTCACTGCGGCATCTTTGTTCAGTCCATCCATGCGTGTCTAAGAGCAGCGGTTAGCGTGGCCACTAATCCCACGTCTGCACGACCATGATGCATGAATCTCTGCATAAACCATGAACCGCACAGCTGCAGTGCTATTACTAAAAAAAAAAAAAATGGTGAATGAACTTAGATTTATGTGTTGTCATGGCTAATGTTGACTTTAATAATCCAAATATCGTGGGTACATCATGCAGCTTCTGGTTGCATGTGAGCAAAATTAGGACGAAGTGAAACACACACGAACGTGCTGCAGAGCATGTGTTGTAAAATTTGCATCACGCAGGGATCCACGAATGTGAAATTAATTTGGGGCTGCGTGAGATATAAACTTGCATTTACTCACGTTACATCCTCGGTCATCACAATATGTCCCGTCATGTGGCATCACATCAGAGGCGTCTAAGTGACTCTTGCTGCTGCTCTGCTCTTTCTGCTCTGCTTTCCCCCACGTCCACTCAGCAGGGGTAATAAGGATGTACAACCATTCTCCATTGTCTGTACAGTTCTTTAACAGCGGGGGTTTACAGTCAACACACACACACACTCACACACTTCTTGTGCTGCACCGCTAATTTGAAAACAGTGGGTAAAAGTCCTTTATAATAAACACAGAGGAGGAAGGACGATGAGGTCTGAATAATACATGTTGTTCATTTTAAGTTCAGTGTGTTTGTGTACGTTAAACTGTAAAAACACCCAATCTTCCACGTAGCTCGAGTTAATTGCAGCTCCTTTTTAAAGCCAGATTTGAGGAATGATTCTTCTTTCTAGTAGAAGCTGTATAAAGTCTCAGGATGAAAAATAGAGAAAGACTACAAATCGATAAAAAAACTATTTCATTTGTCCTATGGGGGCAATTTAAGGCATGTGGAGCAGTTGGATACGGTAGCATCAAGCGCACAATAGTAGTAGCAGCCATGTGGTAGTTAAAATAGGAGAAATAAAATTCATTTTCAAAATTAAAAAGGAATAAAGAATAAAGTATTATAGTATTTACATGAGATGTAACCTAAGCTGCAGGTGGAATATAGATAGATAGATGGATGGATGGATGGATGGATGGATGGATGGATGGATGGATGGATGGATGGATGGATGGATGGATGGATGGATGGATGGATGGATAGATAGATAGATAGATAGATAGATAGATAGATAGATAGATAGATAGATAGATAGATAGATAGATAGATAGATAGATAGATAGTTAATCCCGAGGGAAATTCAAGTGTTCAGCAGCTTACATACAACAACAAAAATAACAAAACGACAAGACAGGCAGGTTAATAATATTACAGGTTAGTATATACTCTGAAAAATTAGCTGTACAGTACGATACATATATAAATATAAATATATATATATATATATATATATATACAAATATTTACTCAGTATTTGACTTAAAGCCTGCCTCAAAGTTCATCTTTATGCAAGATATATTTCATCAGTTAAAATTATTTTGATTATTTTTTTGTAACGGTGTCAGCTATGTAGTTTTCCACTTGTAATACCTGTGATAAATGGCCAGTACGTCACGTGTCACAGTTTAAAATTATTGCAGTTTCAGAGAAAATATTAACATAATGTACTTAAATGAGGGATTCTGTTGTTCACTGCTCACTTGTGTTAGCTAAGACTCAGCATGCGTCTAGATAACATACAGGACTGGAAAATGACATATGCAGCCAGCCTGCACCTGAACAAAGACTTTTCTCGTTGACTAGTCATCACACATTTGATATGAACTTAATTATATATTTAAACATCCATTTTTGGTGACATCAGAAAATGATTTCCAGGACTGAGAAAGAATGTTATCAGGAGTCTGTCTGTTTGCACTGTGGTACATTACAGACAAATACAAAACCACGGCTAACAATGAGCCTTTTAAAGATACGTATTAGGACTGATGTATGAAGCAAGTCACGGCAAGACTGGCAAAAGCGGCAATGACTCAGAATGTGTCAGAAAAAACAGCAAGGAGATTGAACATTTTGTCAGCAGTGGCCTTGGGTGGACAAAGTGTAGCTGGTAAGCACCTCGTCCTCAGTAATTTATCACACAAACTACAGGAACCAACCTCAATGTTGCCAACAGCCCCTAATTTTTGTGGAAAAAAAATTAAGCAAGTCAACTTTTGTTGATACTTTTGTGATGTATGGAATTTTTCATACTGAGCACAAAATGTTTCTCAGTTCTATCTCCGTCTAGCTGTGGTGGTGCAGGACTTTATACTGCAGTAAAAAATGAGCCACAGTGAGTAAAACTGACAGGACTGAAAAACACCCACAAACTGCTTGGAGTTCAGAGGGTTTGACAGTATTTCATGTGTGATGTAGGTGCCATCAGCCATGTTCTGGGATGTGAGCAGCTCTCTCTCGGTTGCTGCAGCCTCTGTGACGTACATGTTCTCTCAGAGGTGATCAAGTTACTGTAATCTTACCATAAAGACTCTAGATAAGCCTTAGTTTCAGTGTTACAGGTATCCAGACGTTGTGTACTGTGTTCACTGTCCCAGAAATGGAAATTAAGGTGACGTTCGTGCAACTCTACAACCGTGTCTCCTCTCATTAATGCAGAGCTGGTCCGGACAGTAAAGGCTAATGAGCAGCTGGAGTAAAGACACTTATCTTTAAACCAGAGGTGTCCCTGCCAAAAGTAGGAGCCACGGATCTGAAAAGGTAACACTAAGCTTCTTACATGCTGGCTAATCATTTAATCGAAGAGTTGGGTCTCTGACGGTGTTGTGGTTAGAACACTGATTGCCTAATTTATCATAATTAACCTGAAAGCGTCAGTTTTGGGTACATCTGCGTTAAGGGTCAATATATAATTGGGGGACTTTTTGTATCACAGTTGACATTTTTGCTGTTTTCAGGTCTAAAATCAACATGGTCGCCTACAACCAAACACTACATGGCATTTTTACAGAAAGACTCTTCTAAATATTATATATACAGTTGAATAAAATTGAAATTGAAAGTTATTTCTAAAGATATTGTAGTAAACCTGTTGACTACTTTCTATTAAATAACTCAGAAAGCCTTGGAGTCTGGCCAGTCTTTTCTTCAGGAGGAAATGACATCATGTGGAGCAGGTCATGTGATCTGGAATTAACACACTTCCTTTAGAGGTGTTTTTGTAATGGGCAACTTAGTGGAAAGTGATTTCTCAGACACACATACCATTTGTTATTTTCCATATAAAATTTGATATATTGCCAAAAAAGGAACATCTGTCATGATTATCTGAACTTAATAAAAAGAACACAATCCAAACTATTTCTGAATCAGCTCATTTTATTATTGTTTAGCTAATTAGAAGGTGGTTGTTATTAAATTGGGACAATTATTGAGTTGACATTTAGTGATATCCAGTCATTTTTTAATTAATAAGTGATTGTTTCCATAATAAATAATTATGGAATTTGTAAAGACATGATCATCATGAGCATAAAAAACATTATTTTTCTACTTTAAAAAAAAAATGCATGCAAGATATATCCCATGGACTTCAACAGTCCCTCAGTTATATGTTGACCATAAAGATGTTCATGATACTAACCAGTCAGGATTGATCCTATTCTGCAGGAAAAGTCAACAATGTTTGGTTTCAGACAAAAGATGAGGTCCAAAGTCATCCTCTGTGTCTTTATCTCTAATGTGTAATCTGCACAGATGTGCTGTCAAGTACTGAAATTTGGCACCAATTGAATGGGTACTCGTAACATAATGAGGTCGGTACCGTTGCAAGCCTGCTCTGTAAGTCTATACACGGGTTACAGCAGAGGGGTAGAGTTAAGTGGGAGGCAGGAAGGTAATCAGCCGACCACTAACGCTCGTGTCAAAACATGTCACCATATCTAATTAAAAAGTTCCCTCCAAGACCTCTGTTTACCATAAAGTCTAGAGACGTCTACCCTCTGCTTGCTCTGTTCTTGCCCCACCTTGCTGGGTGCTGTGCCCCGCAGGCGTAATGCAATTATCCCGCTGACTAATAAAATGCGGATTTCACTTAGTTTCTGCCTGAAATGCCTGATCAAACAGCAGCAGACTGCACCACAGATGTGCAGAAGGTACAGAAAATGAGCAGCCTCGTATGACACCGGTGAGAACTTTCATTCGCATCTGTGCAGATGTGTGTTCTATTTAACCTTTCTTTAACCAGCTGTTCCTTTTTTCCCCCCACTAAATGTGATTTCACACCTGAGCTGTCAGATGTAGCCTTCAAATAACTATCAGATGCAGATGAGGCTCTGCTCCAGGGGTGTCAAACTCATTCTAGTCCAGCCCAATTTAATCTCGAGTGGGCAGGACCAGTAAAATCCAAGCATAATAACCGATAAATAATGACAACAGCATTATGCCTCAGTTTATCATTTACACAATACAACTTCCAGATCAGAGTGTCTACAAAGGAACGAAACATTTAGTCACAGCTGTCTGGAGCTGAATATGTTTTTGGTTTTTTTTGTTTTTTTAAATACCGTTTGGTTTTTTTTTTTAAAGACAAAAAGACAAAAAAAACAGTGATGCAAACGATAAGTCGGACAAAAAAAGACTAAAAACAACTAAAAACAGGACAAAATATTACAAAAATGACACACAAACAAATGCAAGAAACAAAATGACAAAAAATGAGACAAACGACACAAAACAAAAAAAAGTGACAAAAAAATACACACGAGGCAAAAAATGACAAAAAACATGGAAAAAATGACAAAAATGTGACACAAAGCTAAAAGCCAGACAAAAATTGACCAAAAACCAACAAAAACAAGACAAAATATTACAAAAACGAGACACAAAATGACAAAAGAACAATGAACAATCTAGTATTTTACTTTATGACCAAATCTACTTGTGATGGTTTAGAAATTATTTTAAATTTATAGTTTTACAAATTTACAATCTGCAGTTAATGTGTTGTCTCTGACTTTTACACTTTACAAAGTCGTCCGGCGGGCCAGATTGGACACTCTGGAGGGCTGGTTTTGGCCCGCGGGCCGCATGTTTGACACCCCTGCTCTCCTATTCAATAGACTTGCGGTCTGAATATCCATTTAAATCCAGATGCATGGTTTTAACACACCTTCCAGATTATGTAAATCATCTTAACAAGCTTTTTTTTCACCTGCTGAGCTCTTAAAAGTCACAGAAAAGAAGTGTGTTGCTGTAATTAGAGGCACACCAAAGACAAGCAACTTAAACTATTTGTGCAGTAATCCAGGTGTCATACAATACCCTGAAGTATGAGCAGCACGGGCTTCTTTCAGCCTGCGAACACTGGAATCAAAAGAGAACCCACCTGGTGCTTTGAAGATGAAGCCCAGTCTTCTTTGTTGGCAAAAACATTAGGTGGCAGAGCGTCTTCCTTGAAATAGATGAACAGTTCTGACACCCGTCTGGAAAATCTGGAATAATATAGAAAGATTCATACAGAATTACAACTTGAAATGCAACATTTTGACAAAGACAAATGGATTTAACACAAGTGTTTTTTTCCAGATCAGCAAAAACTGTGGAACATACTGGATGATGCTGTGTAATTAGGATACAAAAAAGGTAAATTCTAGTAAATATAGACAAAAAATATTTGGTAAAATGCTGAAAGACTGCCAGCAGAGTTACAAAGTGAAAGTAGATTTTAAAATAAACAACAATATAGTACCATGCCAGACCCAGTGTGGCCTACATTCACACTTTTGGCACGAGACCCCAGCATTCAGACTCTGTCTCACACGCTGCCCAAATCACACGCCAAATAGGAGGAAGCCTTAAAGCTCTCCTTCATTAAAAAAATATAGGTTCAACAGACTTACTCTGCACGCAGGACAAAGTCTGCACATGAGGCTTTTTTACATGTTCCACTTTCCATAAAACTGCTTCACACACAGTTTGCGTGCTTTAAGTTGACCGAGGTAAACACACAAAACTTTGCTGTGAGTTTTTCCTCATGCATTTGGCTCAGAAATTTTACATTATTCCAGATTCAGATCAGCAGTTTGTAGGATTCTTTCCTCTGACCCAAGCCGTCTAAAATGATATAACAACTGAGCAGCCTTGGAGAAGTACTGCGCTCTCTGAGTGCTTTTCTTATTTATCATAATATGTGAAGTTTTTCCCCTCTGATACATTACAGCATGTCTTTGGCTGGCCTATTTGCAGGGTCAGCTCACTCAAATTACTATTAAATTAAATTACCATTAGAAATTCATTGTAATAAAGCACATTATATAACCTCCTATCTATCCATTCCACAGTTATACTCCCCCTTCTTCTCACAATCTCACTCCAAACGGTATCTGAAAGTTGCCAACCCTCCCATGCACACACATACAGAGTACACTGAAGTAAAAGTCATTCTACTGATCTTTCCTCGTCTTTATTTTCATATTAGGCATATATTGATTAATTCTCTATTGATTAATCTAAACAATTAATTTCCCTCCTGCATAATGACCTTATAATGTCATTTGTGTGCTACTGTAAAATGAACCATGTGAATTTTGCATATGGAAGTGCACAACCGTAGAATTAAACTGGAAACATTAAATTACAACATTACAAAAAGTAGATTAAAAAGTGGGCTATTAATTAAGTCAGCAGCACAACTCCTAAAGAAATCCAAGTTTCTGTTAAACCTCTTAGCAAAGTGAAGTATGGAGCAGCTAAAGCAACTACTTTTTTTCTTATTGTGGAATTGTTTTTTATTTGTATTGTAGTAGTTTAAAAGTAGTTCAAAATTCGATTAAAATAGAGCAGTTGTTATTAAATTCTGTGAATGATGAGTTTGCAAAGCAACATTGAAGAGATAAAATCTACATTTTAGGAGCAGCAGCTTGGTTAGCATGTAGGCTTAAGGATGTTTTGTATAAAGATAGCTGCTTAAATGTGAACACTTTCAGAATGTACTTTATTGCACTAAAACAAAGGAAACATTTGGAGTTATTTATAGGTTATTATGCTGTGATTTTACTGGTCTGGAAGACTTGATATCAAACTGGGCTGAATGTGGAACCTGAACTAGAATGAGTCTGACATCCCTGCACTAGTAGGTAATGTGAACCTAATTTGCATTTACTTTCATGCAATGTCTTTAAAGAATTAAATAAAATGTCAAACTAAACTCGTTAAACCAGTTCTCATTTCCAAACTGCTACCATCTCACATCTCATCAGCATGAATCTCACCCTTCTAGCTTCACAATGTGTTTATGAAGGCTGTTGTTTAGAGTGTGGACCTGAAGGGTGAATCCAGACAGTGGAATAAACTCATCCTTATGAACTCTGCATTTCAAGAAGAAATCAAGTTTGAAATATTCAAATTAAATCACTGGGAACATACTAAAGGACAATTTCCCAGCTGAATGGGCATCATGATTGAACTTGGACGGCTCCTCACTGGTTCTGCCTCAATATCACTTTAAGCTCACCAGGGGGCACCAGCTCTATCAGCTTTAAATCATTTTGTATTAATTACGTGAGACTGGAGAAAATATAGGACACCACTGTGTGTGTGTGCAGAGATCTTTGTGGTACCGATTAAGCTGATTTAGTTTAAATGAAAAGGGAGGGGGGGATCTATCCATGATTTGAATGTTAAGACTCTTTATAATGAAGTGCCTCAAGTTAAATCACATGGCTGTGATATCAGGGAAGAATTACCCAACTTGTCTCAAAACAGCCACCTTATAACAGCCTTAATATCTTTTCCTCCACTTGAGCTTTGACCCCGAGAGCTTAATGAAAACTGAAACTTAATCTACAAACTAGTGAAACCGCTGGTGTTAATTATGTTGTGTATGTGACAAGCTGTGCAAAGCAGCTGGTCCGTGGAAATTATTGCACTGAAACAAAAAATAAATAAATAAATAACTGACCATCACTGTTTGTATCCTTAGAGGGAAAAATCAGGATTTTGACACCAGACCACTGTGGAAGACAAATACGGTGATTTCTCTGCCACAGAAAGGCTCTGGCACAGCGTTTTTGTGCAGTTTTTTTGTAAGCTGACTAAATGTAAAAAGGCATTTGTAAGCCTTTTTTTTGGTTGTATGCCTC
Source organism: Amphiprion ocellaris (assembly GCF_022539595.1). NCBI lineage: Eukaryota > Metazoa > Chordata > Actinopteri > Pomacentridae > Amphiprion > Amphiprion ocellaris. The sequence continues at coordinate 3,210,586 of NC_072784.1, read as the reverse complement.
TACTAACCATTCAAGTTTCAGTTCACATCCACACTATTAAGATACACAACCAGCCACACCATTTAAAACCAACTGCCCAGACGCCCAGATAGCTCAACTGGCTGGGTGGGCGACCCAAGAACAGGGGCTATAGTGCCCACAGGTGGTCACGGGTTCAAATCTAGCTCATGGCCATTTACTGCATGTCATTCCCCCACTACACACAGTACTTACTTACTGTCCTATCTAAAAAAGGCAAAAATGCCCAAAAAAATGACTTAAAAAAACAAGGGTCCTCGGAATTCTGTTCCAACAGCCTGACGTAATGCGATTTTTGTCGTAAGTCGGAACTCACCTACTGTGTCATATGTGGCGTACAACTGGCAAATGCAAGCAAAACTGTCTTCCTTGTACAGCGACGTATTTGTCCGCTCCACTCGACAACTAGTTCCTGTGCAAAATTTGCTTTAACGTTGCAAGCGCCGTACGTCAAAATGATGGAACAGAACTTTGTTAATAAATTTATGGGGGATGGCGGTGTAACCACGAAGCGCAGTAGGTCGAGGACATCATAAACCGAGGACCTGGTATCAACCCATTGAGATACCCAGACCTCTCAAGGTGTCCAGTGGTTTCAAGAACCAATAAATTAGCTGTGGATCCTTTAAGTCCAGGAAGCTGTGAGATGGAACCCTTTTGGAACGGACTAGTTTTAGACATCGATCAATCAGATTGAAGAATTTGGAGGCCAAGTAAACACCTATGAACTCTTCGTCGTGTTCCTCAAACCGTTCTTGAACCACTTTTCCAAGTGTGGCAGGGAGCATTATCCTGCTGAGTAAGAGCACTGCTGCCAAGACTTTGTGGTCTTGGGCTGATGACAGTAACTTAAACACACCTGTCAGAATGCACTTAACATTGGTTGTGGTTTTGTGCTGGTGATGCTTCTTCTCACACATTCACAACCAAGAGCTTCCCACAATAAGAATCAGCTGGATCTGTCACACACATGTTACCCACAAGGCCATGTTCCTAAAGGGGAAGATTCCACCAGTAAAACTTGTACCCAAAATTTTCTAGTTGGGAAACAGCTAAATGCTAACACCAACCACAAACACTGAGGACCGCTCTGCGTTTCATTGCATACATGAATTTGGTAATACCTGTTTATTCTTTCAGTGTGTACAAATTAAGCTAATGCACATATATTTTCACTAAATCTTTAAGATTTGGTGAAGTCAGTACACATTTGACTGAATTTCTATCTAGGATAACGGCTAAAAAACTTAAAAAAAAAAAAAAAAAACTAAAAATGTCCTTGGAATAATTAAAATGAGAAAAACCTGAATACTGGGAATAACCGATCAATACAAGGAAATGAATGAATTAGACAGGGTGTGATATCGTCCCAGTCAAAAATGGCCCAAGGTATGTCTTCAACTGTTAGCTAATTCGTCAATGAACTGTAAAAACTGCAAATTTATTTCCTTGAAGGAAGGATAATCTTGGTTGTCTTTATATAAAAAAGCAGAGTAGAAGGAGATATAGTAAGTTGCAATAATTAACGGAAATTCAACCAATCTCTGTGAATTCTGCATGACATTGCAATTTTGTCCAATCACGCAAATTTGGCCCGCCTCCCGTGAGTTCCACCAATCACAGCAGTCCCCAGTACAAACTAATGCACATACGTCACTGAATTCACTTCCTTGTTTATGGTTTGAAGATGCAAACATGTCCCATTCTATTGTCTCTCATTTATCAACAAAAATTACTGCTAAGGACCATGAAAAACAATTCCCTGATGTTCTTCACCAAAGCGGAGGTAAACTGTTTTGCATCCGTGCAATGTTGTGGTGAAATACAAACGAAAAACATCGATTGACAAACACTTTTTTACCACGAAATATATTAGAGGAATGGCTGAGAGGAGCGGACCACAAACCAGACAGATCACCGTGATGGAAGCTCTTGCATCCAGATCTGTTGGAGCTCTGAAAGAATGAAGGGAAGTTAGATTAATTAATGGATGTGACAAGCCGTGAGTGTGTCAGGAAATTAACTTTTTAAACCACTGACAGATATGTCCAAATATGATTCATTCAACAGTAAATGATCATTTTGTGCCTTAAATCTACCAACCACTTCACGTTAAACCAGCATCTGGTTGCTGCTAATCTCCCACCGTGGTGTGCCAGCATGTGTGGGTTAAAGAATTAGTTTAGGAATAAATATTATCAATTAAAATGTTGAAAAATGTTCCTAAAGCTGAAAAAATGCAACTGTTTAGCAATTGTCACCGTCTTCTGCCATGTCATCGCTACAAATACAATTAAAACATATATCACAATTTTTTAGAAAAGCTGCCGTGAATCCAGACATTTTAGGATGCAACAATCTCAAAAAACCCTGAGAAATCCTGGAGGGACTGTATATTGTCGAGCAAACATGTCATATATAAAATATAATCAGGAATATAGCTTAAAAATTATCTGATTAGGACAAAAAACATCCATCAGAGGCAGCTCAGTGCAGTTCTTTTGGTTAGTGCTTTCAGGAATGGGGGGGGTCCACGGCCAAAGCTCCCAGCGCTGTGGATCCACGTCTGGAGCATGACCTTTACTGCACAGTGCCTCCCTTATTTCAATCTCCTACCATCTTGATGTCGCTGCACTGCCTCTCTCTCTCTCTTACTCCCATCTCTCTCAGATGTTGAGAACAGCATGATACCAGGAAAATATTCTTTCAGGAGTCGCTGTGTGAGCTTTACTGTACAACACCGCTTTAAACCCCCAGAGGGGAGCAGTAAAGGCCTCAGCCTCGCTGCAGAAGTTCATTCCGAGCAGGGAGTCTGTCCTTTTAACGTAATCCCTGGACCACTTCCTGTTGTGGCCACTCCTGACGCCGGTCTCGGTTCCTTTCTCCGAGAGTACATACGTGTGTGTGTGTGTGTGTGTGTGTGTGTGTGTGTGTGTGTGTGTGTGTGTGTGTGTGTGTGTGTGTGTGTGTTGCATGCTACATCGCAGGAGTCTACTCGCTAACAACATTTGTGCAACTGTGGGAGCGAGAACTCTCCTTGGAGGGAAGAAAGCTCGTTAAAAAGTTTTCCTCTTATCCCACTGAAGCAGTTTTTTTTTGTCTTCCCTCTTGTCCTCTAAAACAATACGAGGCCCTTGAGAGATGCTATAGAGAGGAAGAGAGGGACTGTGCTGCATTTACGGATCTCCAATCTGCCCTGTAGGATCATATAACAGTCTTTTGGGGCAGAATTACAAACCACCATCTGAATCACAAATCTCCCCACAGATCTTGTTGAACTCCTGTGATCACATGAGAAGTTGTGCATATGGTTCCCTACCTACAAAGCCTTTCAAGTCAACTCAAGGCTAAAGTACAAAATGCACAAATCTGGGCTTCTTGTTTTTACTCTGATTTTGTTTGGACCAGAAGTGTTGACTTGTAGCTCTGCAGCTTTGATACCTCTTTAAAGGTGTTGTTCTGCTCACTGCTTTTCTCTTTCCACTATGATGCTTTCTGTTTGCAATACAAATGACACCTCCATGAATTAAATCAACTGTGAATTATTTGAAAAATCATTTAATGGGTTTGCGCATTTTTCTAAGAAAAAAAAAGTCAAAATTCTCTGATTCCAGCTTCTTCAATTTTAATATTTTCTCATCTCTTTGCTCTTCTCTGACAGTAAACTCTCATATCTTTGGGTTGTGGACAAAACAGGACGCTTGAGGATATCATCTCAGACTTTGGGAAACACTGATTTTCTCACATTTTTTTTAGACCAGGCAGCTAAACTACTTAATTGAGGAAATAATCAACAATAGAAATAATCACTAGTTGCAGTCCGGGGACAGTCATCCTAATTGTGTCACAACCAATCACGCTTTTGCTTAGATTATGTGGAGCAGAAAAGTCTGAACAGTGCTATTATTTATTAATAAAAGATTCTATATGGAAGTATTGCATTTAAAAAGTTCAGTCGTAGGTAATGAAGCAATTGTTCTGCATGGATTATTGGAGTAATTCTGATTTCGTTCTCAACCTGATCAGCAGCAAAAATGTTGTGATGACCACAACAGCTGAAAGAATCTTTTCTTGCTACTTTCATTCTTAAAGGCAATCCAGTCCTCTTTGCTTTCTCAAGACCTTAATATCTTTGTCCTTGGCCAGTTTTCAAGATAATAGCATCTATTTAAAGCCTCCTTTATTTCACATTACATGTTTTCCTTCCCACTGTTGCCAAAGAGCTTGCGCAAAGAGAATCCTTGGATTTGTCGGGTTTCTCTCTATAACATAATATTGCAAGGTCTCGACCTTACTATGCGAGCTGCCCTCAGATGACTTAGGTTATGAACTGGAGCGTTCTAGATAAGACTAAATTGACCTGAATTACCGATGTACATCATGTACTATAACAGGAACCCTACATTAACTTAATTACGCGATTAAACCGGCATTTAATCCATCTGCTACTAAAAAGATAATCCAATAAAAAAATAAAAGTTTTTCTGATTCATAATTTATGAACATTTTAGTTCATGCTCCATTTGTTGTGGTAGATGAAATAGGCTGCAACAATGGTGGAGATGAATGAGGAAAGAGAACATAGACTCTTGAGGCTTGTGGTGCTACAAGCTAAATGCTATAGTCAGCATGCTAGTGATGTTTAGCAGATACATAGCTTACCTTACATTTACTATTTTAGATAAGCAGGCTGAGGATTAGCATTTTATCATAAGTCTAGGGATGATGGAAATATCACTAGCTTTTGGCCAGCAAAGATTCATGCAATATCACTTCACTGTCAAATTAGTCTAGATTTTATCATCTCAATAATTGCGTTATTTCTGAGTTGACAAGTGAAGTATTTCCTCTTATGAACTATCAGGAAAAAATACTTTAGAGAGATATTATTGAAGATGTATGCCCAGAAGTGGACACTTACAACCGCAACAAAAATTAATACACTAGGATTTCCAATAAGTGTAACTGCATTAACATAGTTGTAAAAAATACATACGAACACCAGAACTTTCATAGTTTTAGTTCAACGGACTGCGTCTGTATGCATGTCGGCATCATGGCTCCACGTGGAAAAGAATTTCTGGAGGAATTTAAAAACGGATTGTGAGACTTCAAGACAGAAAAGGTTACAGGAAGATCAGTGGTCGACTAAAAATCTGCTGAAAAAGTCACAGCAGAAGTCAAGTATAGAAAGAGCCATAGTGCCACTAATCAGAGCTGCAGGGACGGCAGCACTTCAGAACTGGTACAAAGGTTATCGAGTTTCTGTAACAGACACTGACAGACATTGTGTAACATCAAGTTCTATAGATGACGTCAAAGAAAAAATAAACACGCTTGTACTTTGGCAGACAAGGTGACACTTTTCTAAAGAACATGAAAAGAAGCCGGATGAATACTGGGAGCACATTCTCTGATCAGATGAGTGCAAGATAAAGTCTGGTGTGAACCTGATCAGGACTACCACAGTGAATGCACAGACCTGGTAGTGACTCAGATAAAGTGAGAGTGTGATGATATGGGACTGCATGGGTGTGAAAGGTGTTGGGGAGCTGACAGATACAGACAGAACAATAGATACCTGTGAACATAGCAAAACACTGCTGACAAGATGACTCCCAGTCTGCAGAAGTTTGGCAGAGGAGAAATATTCCAGCACGATAGCGATCCAAAGCACACTGCCAAAATCACACAAGTGTGCTTAAAGAAAAAGAAAGTGAAAACTATGACCCGGTCAAGTATGTCGGATGACTCGAATCCAACAGACACCCTGAGGGTATCTGAAAGATAACGGCAGAGCAACACAACCCCTCCGGCTAAGAGCAGCGGGAAGAAATCGTCTCAGAAAAATGGCAGAACATCTGACCAGAAATATGTGGAACACTGGCATCCTCCATGCAGAGGGGGCCCAAGTCTGTCGTCAAACTTAGACGTCAAGTATTTTAAAAAATTAAATAAAAGTAGTAGCGGGATGTGATTAAAAAAAAATCTAATTAATTAGAGGCTTTGCAACAATCGCATTGTTGTCAAATAGCAATATTTCACACAATAAGCAAGGTTTTTGAATTCAAATCAATTCTAGCTGACGACTGAATCGATAAATAGACATATACTTGAACTTAAACAGTTAAAATGTTTGTTTTATTTATATTTATCTGGGCATTTTTTATCTGTTTGCTACATTCACAGACTACTGCAAACTCAAAGCGCAATTATATGTTCTTTTAAGACTTTTTATAAGCACTTTCAATATCTTGAAAAGTGATCTACTGTGGGCTGGTTACACTGTTGGTATCAGGACTGGTGTAGCTAACGCAGTGGTTCTCAATTTTTTTCTGTTGGGCCCCCCTTTGGAGGACAAAAAACTTTCGTGCCCCCCCAATAACTTTGTGCGTGTATATATATATATATATATATATATATATATATATGTATATATATATATATATATATATATATATATATATATATATATATATATATATATATATATATATATATATATATATATATAAACTGTGAAAACATGAATATACAGGGCTGTGTTATTTTATCTGATTCCATTTTGTTGTTTTTCACAGTAAAGATCAGGGGTGTCAAACTCATTTTAGTCCAGAGACCACATAAACCCAATCTGATCTCCAGTGGGCCCCACCAGTAAAATTACAACATAATAACCTATAAATAACCACAACTTCAACTTTTCCCCTTTGTTTTAGTTCAAAAAAAAGTACATTCTGAAAATGTTCACATTCAATGAACTATCTTTTAACAAAATATTATGAACCTGAAATTTCTTAAGGAAAACAAGTTCAATTTCAACAGTAGCCTATTATGCCTCAGTTCATCATTTACACATGCATTGTAACTGCCAGATAACAGTTTATCTACAAAAACACAAAACATTCAGTCACAGTTATCTGGAACTGAACAATCTAGTATTTTACTTCATGATCAGAACAACTTGTCAAGTTCTAGAAATTATTTTAAATTTACAGTTTTACAGATTTACAGTTAATGTTGTTGTAATTTTTATCATTTGTAAAGTCGTCCCACGGGCCGAAATGGACCGTTTGGTGGGCCGGTTTTGGCCCACAGGCCGTATGTTTGACATTGCTGGTAAAAATAATCGGAGGAGATGAGCCGAGTATGTGACGTGATCAAGTACGCTGGTGTTCCGACTGCACATTAACGATGTGTTCTCCTGTTCTCTGGAGTCTGTACTTCAGAGTCTGAACGGCCAGTGCATATACCATAGATATATACAGAAGATCATTATTATTAATATATATTATTTATATCTATGGCATATACAGTCTATGGGGCCAGCACAATTTCAGTATTTTTGTACGTCGCGAAAAACAGGCCGACGTTAAAACAATAGTTCAGCTAATTAGTTCCGTGTTGAAGGACCCCCCCACCACCACCACCACCACCACTACTAGGGGGGCGCGTCCCACTATCTGAGAAACACTGAGCTAACGTATGGTGCATTGTCTGGTCCGATGCATCTCAAACTTCGTTAAATGTCTAAACTAGCCCTCGTTGAACTAAAACAAGCACAGATTCAGCAGCTTGTTTCTTGTCTCAAACGCTTTCAGACCAGACCGCCATGTTGGTCCGACATTTCCGCACTGACATCACTCAGTGCGTCTTCTTCATGGCTGGCAAACAGACTTTAGGTTCATTACCGCCATCTACTGGGCTGGAGTGTGCATCGGTGATACTGGTGTGCCAGAAATTAAGGAACTGAGGAAGGTGCCATAAAATGCGTTTTTTTTAATGCATTATTTTTTCTGTAATTAAGTAATTGTAATTAACATGTTAAAGTCCCAGCCCCAACTGTGAAAGACGGACTGATTTTAGTTGCATTGAGCTCCAACTGTGGGGCTTGAATGTTTAGTATAGTAAATCTAAAGCATTCAGATCAGAGCAAATGCCCCATTCTTCCACTTAAAAGTAATGCAGTTACTGTAGGGTGCCAATCATTTGACATTTAAGTGATTTTGCACTTGTATACTGTAGTTTAAAGTCAACATGTTGGCCAGATAATCGCACTACAAAAGTTAGTCTCAGACTGACTAACATCTCTACATCAATGCTACCACTGAGTCTAATAACAACCACAATAATGACAAAATATTAAAAAAACAAGGACTTTTTGTAAACTCAGCACTTCCAGTTTCATAGACATCTTTGCCTCTGGGCAGAGTTGGAGGTAAAAATGCTTGGGGCAGGAATACCAACCCACCTCCTGCCTCAAGGAGAAACTGTACCTTTGTACCTTAAACGGAGGAATGTGAGCTAAGCACTTGTTTTTTGATGTACTTCCAAGTTAGATTGTTAAATTATTAGTTTTCTTACCCCGCCTAAACTCTGACATCACTCCTTATGTTGAGTACAGTATCCGACATGCATATATTCACTGAAACAACAACAACAAAGAAGACCTTAACGCTCCCACTCATGCATGATTCCCAACTCAGGTTTTCCTTCAAATCGAACAAGTGACACAATAACTCATAACATTAAAACTCAATTAAAGCACTCTGTCCTGGTTCTAAAGTCACATGTCGGGGGAGTCTTCTGGCCACCCTGATCTAAGACCATCTCTGTGTCATTTCCTGTCAGATGGAGGAAGAATTGTCTGTGGCTCACTGAGAAATGTTTAATTCTCTGTGTGGGAGATGCAAGTCTAGATTTGGTGTTTGACACTAATTGAATAGAAGCTGCATTCAATAAAGATGTTCCTGCCTGAACAGAAAAGAACAGAACATTCCAAAGAAAGTCGTCCCAAGGCCCCGAGGCTGTTCAGTAATACCGTGTGTCTGCATGTGTGTGAGCACACTGAAGAGCTGCACAACCTGTTTTATATTGTAGTCAGGCAGGCATTATGTACAGTATGTTCATCCACCAGGCGATAACTTCTCTCTTTTTCTTTGCAACAGACCCACCAGCCATTACAAAGCTATTAAGTGTTTAGGCTCTGTATTTATTTATATCTTTTCTTTCTTTCTTCCCTTTTCTGTTTTGTCTGACTTACAATTCAAAATGGCAAGAGATTCCATTTACGTTATATATGAAAAGAAATCCAGCAATTCCTTACATTGGACAGGCAAGCACAAGGTCTTTCTTAATGCATATTTCAGGGCCTTTTCAATCCTGAAAGTACAAGCTGAGGACATGTTTTTATTATGTCTGATGCAGTTAGTTGTGGTTTGGTTGTTTTGCAGTACACAAACAAACTCTACATGAAATACTTGCATCTCGGTGTCACCACTTAGCAGAGTTTTTCCAGTATAGAGGAGTATTTGGTGCCCTCCAAAGAGGTTTCAGTGAGTGCCAAAATGCTCTGCTTTAAGGAATATTTCTAAACCACTCTTGTCAATTGGGGTTTTGATAGTGTAACAGTGGAAAGCACACTTTCACTCAGCAACACGTCAACTGGTAAATGATTGGATTTCTGTCAAAGAAGGTAGCAAAGATTTATTGCCTTTACTGTGCTATACATGCCTAATGTGATGCACAGTCATTGGTTTGTAAACCAGTGCGCAGAATGCTATCCAGGTCATCATAAAAAGGAAATTTGTCTTTCTCACTGCTCTTTCAAATGTGTAACTACTGCAGCAGTTTCTTTATCGCCAGGCGGTCTTGCTCGCCTGTCCTTTCATATCCTCTCTCTATCATCTTCTCCTAGGATACCTGGAAAGTGTCTGCATTTTATGACTTTTATAACATTGTCTGACCACATCTCAATTAAACACCTGGCCTCCTCCTCTCCCCATGTGCCTGCTGTAACTTCCTGTGATTGATGCGAATGGCCGATCATCCAGAAAATGTTTTCACAGTTGAAAAGAACCGAACCATGTTTTAATTTGTCTGTACCAAGCTTACATTTGTTTGGTCTAAAACACAGTCTAGGTGAGGTTTTTACACCTGCAGTTTTGGTTTGCATCAAACTAAACCAGACTTGACATTTACGTCCATTCATGATCAGCTTGTTCTGCTTCTTTTATTGTCTTGAAACATCAAAGCAACACCAACAATACCAGCTGACGTAAGAAGATAATTACAACTCTCCCGATTGAAAGCATTTCCTGAAGACTTCTCTCCAATTTTCTCACGTAGACGGCAAAGTTTTGTTTTCTTCATCTGTACACCTGTATTTCAAATGTTCGCTTCAAAATTGCTTGATAATTACATTGAAACACGGCTACTTTTGCAGACCAAGAACAATCCTCGATGGCAACAGCACTCCCCAGATGCAGTGGCCTCCCTCCCCCAGCAGGACAATGTACCAAATACACTGCATCTGTTTAAGAACGGATTGAGGAACACAACAGTCCAGTCTCCAGACTCACAATCAAATCGAGTACCCGTGGATCAAGCTGTTCCAAAGCCCACAGAACCCAAAGAATCTGCTGCCAACATCACAATGCCAAACACCAGAGGAAAATCCCCATTTCCGTACCCTGATGGGTCAGAGCTATGAGAGGAACCTACACAGTATCAGGGCTGTTTCACGGTTTCTGCATGACTTTGAAAAGCAAACACTGAACGTGCACACAGTCACACTACAATAGGTATGCCTTGGTATGCTACACAGAGGAAAGTACTTCCCCTCATCTAGAACACAGGAAAAAACACTTTGGGTTCCTGTGGATGTTTCTTAACAGCTGACAGTGACTTTTTACAACATATAGTATCTGGCTACAGACTGAACTGTCGCAATGTGTCAGTGAGGTATTCCTGAGGTGTTCCATAGCACGGGATTTCTTTAAAAACTAGAAAATCCTTCTTGGGCGGTTAGTATCCATCCATCCATCCATCATCTATACACCGCTTTATCCTCATTAGGGTTGTGGGGGGCTGGAGTCTATCCCAGCTGACTTAGGGTGAAGGCAGGGGACACCTGGACAGGTAACAGTCTATCACAGGGATATACATAGAAACAATCATGCTCACATTCACACCTATGGACAATTTAGAATCATCAATTAACCTCAGCATGTTATTGGACTGTGGAAGGAAGCCGGAGAACCTGGAGAAAACAGCATCCCTCTGATTTGATACACTTACTGTTTATTGTTTTGGAATACTTTCTTTTTAAAATATTTCTATTTCTTTTTATTATTACTTTATTAATATTTACATACTTTTTAAATGTCTCCTATTGTCATCTTTTACTGTTTTGCAAAAATTAAATTCCATATATGTGAAAACCTACTTTGCAATAACATTTTAATTTTATGCTTCTACAGATGAATATATGCACGCTGTGAATATTTTAATTACTTATAATCTCTTAAATTTGCTACACTTACTGTTTATTGTCTTGCACTGCTTTCTTTTAAAAATATTTTTAGAGCATTTTAGTAAGATTTTATATCACTAATGTTTAATTAATATGTAGTTACTTCTTTAAATGTTTTTTTATTGTCAGTGTTTACTGTTTCGCATAAAAACACTACATTGAGTTCCACATATGTGAAAACCTACTTTGCAATAAAACTGTCAGGCAGCAAGTACTTTAATTAAAACTCTTTGTAATGAGGAATTATTTCCTCACTCTTGGGTGGATGATGAAATTTATGACACCTAGATGTTTTCGGACATGCAGAAGGTAAAAAACAACTGGCCTTCATGCAGATGATGTGGCAGATCGGTGCAGCTGAAACAGGATTGAACGGAGCCTGTGGGGTTCACATCGACACTGAATTAAATTAGGGTACAAAGTGAACAGATCACCAGAAGCCCCTCCTCCTGTCTGTCTACATACGTGTGACGTGAGCGGGTCGTGGACGTCGGGGGAGTGGGCAGCGGCAGCCTCCACTCAGCTGCGGTTATGTAACCCATCTGAGACATACATGCACATACATGCACACACACATGCACACACACACACACACACACACACACACACACACACACACACACACACACACACACGCTAGAGCGGCAGGGTAAGTGGGGTGGAGATCCGCTGGTTTTCTTTCCTGTCTCTCCCTTCCTCCTCACCCTCCTCCCCCCCTCCCCTCGCTATACATTAAGCCTCAACCTCAGAAAACCAGGACAGCGGCCTCGCAGCAAAGGAGGGAGGGGGAGGACGTCAAAAGAGGTCACGTCTGGCTGCTGGCAGAGATTACGGCTTTGCATGTATGTATATGTACACACTATTTTTACACGGCCTTTCTTTGCTTTGTGACTCATTCCAGCAGCAGTTTCACCATCTTTTCTTTCTAACAAAGGCTGTGTTCTTTATTAATTTCCTGTGGAGAAACCCTCCCAGCTGGCATGTACCTGCAAAACATATATTAACTGCACTGCTTGCATTATTTATCCTCAGACAATTTATTATAGCCGCTGCTTGGAGTCACTTTCCTCCAAGCAAACACACCTGAAGGAGGAACTCGCAATAAATCCTCACCGAAAAAGCAATAAAAAGCAGCAGCGACCAAATTCATAACTGGGTTAGTGGGGGAAACTCTTGTAAACATCCACGGCATATTGTTCTTTGGTTTTCTATATTCACCCCCACGCCACGCTCTTGGGGTTGTGAGACAGTTTCACAGCATTCCCTTTGAAAATGTCACATGCATGCTTACCGCAATTGAGGATTAAAAATGACAAATGAGTAAAAATGTGTGAAAAATGTCACGCTGCATCCAGCCGAGGGGTATTACATGCAAAATGTGGAGTGACAGTGTGCGTTGCATGATGCACGCTAAAGGGGGAAAAGCACAGAAAAATTAGTCTCTTTAACTAGTTTGTTAAGAAATCAATCAACGGTTTCAGCAAACAAAAAAAAAAAACAAACAAAAAAAAGCAAAACTGTGCAAAACCCTTCTGGATTCAGCTCTTTCTGCATCACTAAATGAAAACAAAACAGAAGGCACAAGATGTGATTAACCCTGGAAGACCCAAAATGAGCTGCAAAAAGTCAATAAATACAGAACTAAATAATAATAATAGTATTAGCAAAGAACAAAAAAAAGTTTTTTAATATATATATATATATATATATATATATATATATATATATATATATATATATAAAAAAATAGAAAATAACTTGAAAAAAAAAACCTGATGTATTTTTGCAAGAGCGGGTAAGCTTCTAAATAGCAATGATAACTGTAATAATAATAATAATAATAATAATAATAATAATAATAATAATAGATAAATCTAAATATAGAAAAAATAGCAAACCAAACTAAAAATAATAAATTAGAATTTTAATTATATATAAATATACACACACACAAACATATATATACATATATATGTATATATATATATATATATATATATATATATATATATATATATATATATATATATATATATATAAAACAATAAATAAATAAAATTAATGTATTTTTGCAACTGCGGGTTTTACAGGGTTAAATTAAGCTTCTAAATAGTAATAACAGTAATAACAATAACTATAATAATAATATATACCTAAATATAGAAAAATAATACAATATAGAAAAAATTAGCAAAAAACAAAATAAAAAATAATATATATAAACCCAAATATAGAAAAATATACAAATAAAATAAAACTAAAAATAATAAATTAGAATATATATATATATATATATATATATATATATATATATATATATATATATATATATATAAAAATAAGAAGAAAACTGATGTATTTTTGCAACAGCGAGTATTACAGGGTTAGTATGTTCTGTGAATATAAGGTGGGGTTGGTTGCAGCCCTATATATTTACATTTACATTCATGCCACCCTGACCTAAAGGTGATTAAATCTATGGCTCTGGTGCCCGAATGAGTCACAAAACCACATCTGACAGGTCCACAAGTGAAGCAAATGATCCAGGAATCCTGAAAGTCCTCCTGCTAATCCTGCCTTTTATTCTCATCATGCACACACACACACACACACACACACACACACACACACACACACACACACACACACACACACACACATACACACACACACACACACAATACACAGCGGACTATTAGTATTATGTGAAACTCAATCCATGATACCAGACTTACATACAACACCACGCCTCACCCTATAGGAGCAGCTATAGGCTGGGAGCCCCATTTCATATTTCATGCCGTCCTGTGACACATGCATGATTCATATCAAGTCTCAACGAACATCTCAGGCATACTTTGGCACACTTTGGAGCTCCAGACTGAGTCTCAGCTGCAAACAGAGCAAGTTTAAGATCTGCACCACTACCCATTTCCTCTTGATGTCACCTCTGCGTGCAGGATGTAGGTTAACAGGTTTCTTATTGCAGCTGAATGTGATGACAGTAGAGGAAGCACATGGCATTCATGTAGGTCACACCGGACCCGGTAGTTTCTCCAAAGGGCGCACCGAGGAGCCGCAGCGCTCATCTCCGCATTCTCCTATAGGTAGAGTACAGTAAGCAGGCCGGCGCAGCGGCGGGTTGACGTGAGGACAGCACTCACCTTGCACCGCCGTCCCCGTCAGGCAGCTCCAGCACCGTATTTCCTTACAAGTGCACTAAATTGTCACCCTCACCGCCACTCTTTCCGTTAAAACACCTCCAGCGGCGACAACATAAACCCCCCCGTTAACGTGTGGGAACGTGCAGGGTTGACACGTGAAGCGCAGAAAAGCTGAGCAAACACGCAGAAATAGGAGGAAAAAAAAGCCGCTTTACCGTCTCGGTCGGCGTCTGCTAAAGCCTCTCCCCGGTGTTAGCTTCCCCCTTTCAGTCCGCTATCAGGTGCGTGGAGACGGGAGAGCCGCTGCCGCCGCCCGGGACTGCCAAAGTCATGGCCACGGTGTGCAGAGGGGAAACTCTACAGCGTTTACTCGCTTTCTAAGCTCGGTCCTCCCCCATGCCTGTACAGTACGGGTGAATGCGGGTCAGGAGGAGCGGGGAGCGGTCTCGAGCAGAGCGGAGCCGCCGGGGATGATTCATCACCAGGCTCCGCAGCGCCCTCTACCGGCCGGAGAGCGGCGCCGCGGCGGAGGGTTACATAATCCCAGGAGCCCGGAGAGTTAACCCTCGTGTCGTCCTGCGGGTCAAACTGACCCGTTTTAAAGTTTGAAAATGTGGGGGAATAATATATATATTCACAGTGAAAACTTCCACGTTTTCAACATTTTTGGGAAATTTCTGAAATTTTTTTGGTGGAAAAAAAGAAATGTTAAAAAATATTTCTATAAAAAAAAATTCAGAAAAAAAATCCAATCACTGGATTTTGGTTGATTTTTTTTGTGAATGATCTTAAAGAAAATATTACAAGTTTTACTGATATATATATATGGAATGACTTTAGATATTTTTAGGATTTTTTGGAAAATTTTCACTCATCTTTTGAAAATATTTACAAGAATTTTGCCAAATTTGGAGGATTTTTTAAAAATAAAACTTTTAACTTTTAAGGAATTATTGGAATTTCCTTCCTGAATGTTTTGCAAATTTTAAGAAATTTGGAGAATTTTTTTGCTGAATTTTTGGGATTTTTTTCAAACAAGGAAACAATATTTTTTGGTGCCTGTAAATGAGGACAACAGGAGGGTTAAGAAAAACTTCACAAGTAAAACTACAGGGAGGAAGCAGTTAATAAAAGCAACAATTATTCCATTAGAATAAAAGCCCCCAAGTCATGCTTAAAGAACATCAAAGAACCCAAAGTTTGCTGGAGCATTAAGGTGTGCTGTTAGAATGGATCTGGTCTTAAACTGAGCATAATTCATTCTTTATGTGGATTGTTTTAGTTTTAGTACAGTGGGTGCAAAAGTACACAGTGTTCTT
This sequence comes from Amphiprion ocellaris, assembly GCF_022539595.1. Taxonomy (NCBI): domain Eukaryota; kingdom Metazoa; phylum Chordata; class Actinopteri; family Pomacentridae; genus Amphiprion; species Amphiprion ocellaris. Next base: position 3,194,771 of record NC_072784.1, on the reverse strand, counting down.
CTGGGGTGTGCTGCAGCAGAGGTATAAAAATGGGAACAATGAGGAGTGAACGTCTTACTGGGGACGTCTGTGGAACTGCAAACTCCAAATCCCAGCTCTAGTCTACAGGTTTAGGTCTGTGTGGGAGGTTAAAGGTTAAGTGAAGGGGTTTGAGAGTAAATGGACAGATAAACATGCAGTCAAACTAAGTCTGCTTTGACACTTCCTGGTAATGCTTCTGTTTTCGTCTGGTCTTCAGCAGGTGGACTGCAGCTCAGTCGCACTGAGATCATGTGAGGATATTCCACCTCCAAATCCTGAAAATCTCCTTGGCTGCTTTGGTCGTATGTTCAGCGGCCGTCCTGTTAAATGAGTTTAGATGTGTGTGAATGTGCTCCTGTGTCCCTCTGCATCCATCCTGTCACCAGTCAAATCATCATTTAGTTTTGACAGATCAGGTTTTGCTTCCCTCTTTCTGTCATTTTCATTTTTTTTTTTTTACCGCAACTCTCCAGCTTTCTTTTTGTGTGTTTCTGAAGATTTACCGGAGCTCTGCATCTCGATGTTTGACAAAAAACACGTCCATCTCTATCCTGGAGTGCATTCTGGACTCATTCTGGACTCACTCTGTAAACGCTCTTTTCTTCACTCTGCCAATGATTTGTGCATCTCAGTCGAGCAGTTTGTTTGCCATTAATCCTCTTTATTAGGTTCGTCACTTGCATGGTCATCTACACTGCCTGGCCAAAAAAGAAAACTGTTGCCACCTGGATTTAACTAAACTAATAGGTATGAGCCTTCTGCTGGATAATTACTGCAGTGATGAAACAACTTCTTTAACTCTAGCTGATGCAGTGAGGAGCTTCTCATTTCTTCAACAACCATGTAGGAAGACATATCCTGTGGTCATGGAAAGGATGTTGATCTGTCTCAGAAGGGTCAAATTATTGGCCTGTTTGGTTATAGGCAGCCATGTTGATTTTAGGCCTGAAAACAGCAAAAATATCAACTATGATACAAAATTCCTGCAATTAAATATTGACCCAAATGTGTGACTGTGTGAATACTTGTAGTGTGGACTGGATAGTGAATAAATACCAAGAATAAAGACCAGAGAAGCAGCTGTGAGTTCCTTTTTTCCTGTGCATATGTGCTTTTTTTTTATTGCAATAATACATCTGCATGTTGATATATATATTTACACACCCACACACACACTCACACACACATACATACACACATCGTCAATGATCGGAACAAAACAAGAACTTCTGAAGCACTGAACACATGACATGAGAAAAAACTCCACAAAAAATAACCACCTGCTGTCTAAATCTGATTCTCACACACACTCACACACACACACACACACACACACACACACACACACACACACACACACACACACACACTCACACACACACACACACACACACTCGCATGCTCCCATTCGACAACAACATCACGTCCTTCCACCAGAAGAGTCAAACGTTCCGGACACATGCAGCATCTGGTTCCCACACATGCACACGAACCGACACGAGCTGGAGCCCCCCAAAGAAGATCCGCCGAGACACAAGTACTAAAAGTTCTGTAGAGTTGATGTTAAAAGTGCAGAATATATATGTATAATTTTCTTTTTTTATTATGTGTAACACTGATGATGCCATGGCAACACTAGCTAGACCGAACTGTACTGTACGCAACACAGACTGGCCAACAATCCAACATTTACTTCCACTATTACACTAACCCGGTAAAGTCAACATGTCCATAGCCACAGGGAAGAATCATATACTGATATAGTACGAAATAGAATTATTATTCTCATGATATACTGCCTTTGTGTCTATATATACTATTTACAGAACAAAACATACTGTAGATTTAAAGGGATTACATTTACACATGGAACAGCTTCTTCTTCTTTTTTTCTTACAGCCACTACATATTCACTAAAAGCCTCGTATGGATTTAATATTCAAATCGCTTCGGCATTTTTGTCACTTTTTGCATGTGTTTCTGCTGCTTGTGAGGATACACACCGTACTAACACTAACTACCTTTAGCAGGACGAGAGGTATGCAACAAACACAACAAATAGAATAGAGCTAAACACACACATGGCTTCGATTTTTTTTGGTTATTTTTACGCACAATGCACAAAAACAGCACTTTTTACAATCATCTATTGCAGTTTCTTTACAGATAACAGATTTTTAACAGTACGACTTCCTGTGATATGTCGGTAGGTGTAATATGTGGTGATGAGGAGCAGCTGGGAGGTTATTCAGGGATATTGCTGATGGAAACATGCTGAGATCAAGAGGACTTCTTGCTCCTCTCTTGGACCAGGTTTGTACTTCGATAGATAGACAGATGGATGAATAGACAGGAGGAAGATTTCTTCTTCTTCTTCACCTCCTCCACTTCCTCGTTTTGTCTGGAAGGTGGCTTGTAGATGGCGAGATGTTTGCTTCAGTCCTCCAGCTGCTTCTACTCGTAGAAACTGCGATCACTAGAAAAGGGAAGACGCAGAAGGAGAAGGAAAGCAAGATTCAGTTTCCTGCCCGTTGTGACCCCACAACTCACTTCCTGCTCAGGAGTGAACCTGTTTAGCAACAACCAGTATCATAGTGGGAGTCATGTTGAGTAAAGAAACCGGTTTTCAGCAGGATTTAAGAGGTTATAAAACAAGAAAAGGGTCAAATTTGAATGTAGTTGGTGCAGCCAACTACAGAAAACTAAATCTAAAGTCCTGTGCTGTTCAAAGACAGAGATCTGTACTACAAAGCCAGAAAACTTTTGATTTAATTCTGGACTTCAGGGCTATAATGGTGGTTCACTTCTTACTGGGGTACGTTGCCGTGGTAACTTATGCCTAACCTTGAGCAGGTTATACTTGGGAGAACAGATCGACACATACACTACCAGTCAAAGGTTTGGACAGACCTTCTCATTCGATGGATTTTTAAAAATTATTTTCTACATTGTATAATAAAACTGAAGACATCAAAACTATAGAAGAATACATATGCAATTATGTTGTGAACAAAAAAGTGTTAATCTTCAGTATTAATCTACAATGTAGAAATAACACAAATAAATAAAAAGCATTGAATGAGGAGGTGTATCCAAACTTTAGACTGGTAGTGAATCTACGCAACCTACTATCCAACCAGTTCTCTGGGAAAATGCAATCACCAAAGTGATTAAATCCTAAAACAGTGGCTGATTAAAGCACTTGTTGATCTTATAAATTTGCAATCAGCCCACTTACCGGTTTGAAGGAAGTTTTTATATTTGTTCTTTACTTGCTTCCAAGACTGTTTACCATCACCAGGGTTACAACTGAAAGAATAAAGCTAAAGCTGTCTTCGGTGCCATGAGAATACATCTAATATTGTTATTTAATAGAATATACATTGTGATTTTAGTCAGATGTACTCGTGCCTGACATGGGCATGATGAGCCAATTAAAGCAACAACAAAACAGAAAAACAGAAAGAAAAAGAAAAGGCAACAGTTTGCAAATATATATTCTTTCTGCTGCAATTCTCCGTTCTTTGTCTAAAGCTCCTCCCACCAGCTGTGCTTCAAAAAACCAGTCAAGTCACAGAGGATTCAGCCTCCACTCTCCTGAGCAAAGAGCTCCCATCTTCTACTCTCACTGCGGACTTTGTTGCTTTTTCTACTTTCTCACCGGATCTATTTAAACACACCTGTGATTGGCCAAACAAAGTCTTCCATCTCAGGCTAGATTTCCTAAAGCCTGAAAATGGATCCAAGAGAAGGTGCAGAGCTACAGCTTCCTCTTAGACCAGTATGGAATATTTGTCTATGACGCTACAAATATGATTGCTGCCAGCTTATCTTCTTGACTGTGTTTTAAACTATTGAATTCCTCATATGGATTTAGGATTATAGTTTGTTCTTTTTGAGCAATATCCAGATCTGGTCCCAGCTCCGCCTCTATTATCTCAACGCAGTTTTAGCCAGATTCTTTGTGTAACAGATAACAAAATATATCCTGGATAAGTTGCTTCGTAGTACAGACCCCTAGGAGTTATACTAAATTATTAATCTAAACTCTATAGAGTCATTCAGGAATAAATAAACATGAACTATGATATTATTATTCATACAAAATGCTTGCAACAGTGAAATAAAGATGAAGGGGAGGTAAAACATCAGGGCTTGAATGACATCTAAAATGTCATGTTACATAAATAAATTAATATGCAACTGAATAAGATGATAATGGTAACTGTAGGGGTAAACTAATGATATGTAAGATAAACTAGCTGTGCAAAAATTTAGCTGATGAAAGGGATGGAAGGTTGAAGGGCTAACTGAAGACATTTTAAGCCAAACTATACAGATTAACTAACTTCTGCTTTTATGATCAAAAAGCTGAATTTAAGAAAAAAAATGCACTTCATTCTTTAACTGGTTTTGAATTAGAATTTTCTTATTTTTGTGCATGACAAGCACTTCATGTTGATAAGGTTTGTTTTGTAACTGATATTATTTTGCTAATTTGCTAACTTGATAATAACTCTCTTAGCTTTTACCATTTAAATGTTCTTGCCTCATGTGTCCACATCGACTGAAGGAGTGTTAAGCTTCTCACACAAAAACACAATAAAATCTGAAGCTGCTACTGCAATCAAGTCCTACAGAAGCAGGGAAACTAAATATACACTACCGTTCAAAAGCTTGTCCATTTTTTTGTCACTTTGTAACTTTTTTGTTTTGTTTCGTGTCGTTTGTCTCATTTTTTGTTATTTTGTTTCTCATTTTTGTCATTTGGGGGTTTTTGGAATATTTTGTCTTGTTTTTGTTGTTTTTTGTCATTTTTAAAGTAAAATACTGTATTATTCAATTTCAGATAGGTGTGACTAAATGTTTTGTGTCTTTGTAGACACTCTGTGATCTGGAAGTTGTCATGTGGAAATGATAAACTGAGGCATAATGTTGTTGAAGTTGAATTTATTTTTCTTCAGAAATTTCAGGTTGTTCATGTTTTGTAGAAAGATAATTCCTTCAATGTGAACATTTTCAGAATGTACTGTTTTGCACGAAAACAAAGGAAAAAGTTGGAATTGTGGTTATTTATAAGTTATTTTGTTATACTTTTACTGGTCCGGTGCACTGGAGATCTAATTGGGCTGAATGTGGAACCTGACATCCCTGATCTAGACATTGTTAATGTGGTAAATGACTATTCTAGCTTGAAATGTTTAATGGAATATCTCCATAGAGGTACAGAGGAACATTTCCAGCAACCATCACTCCTGTGTTCTAATGCTACATTGTGTTAGCTAATGGTGTTGAAAGGCTCATTGATGACTAGAAAACCCTTGTACAGTTATGTTAGCACATGGATAAAAGTGTGAGTTTTCATGGAAAACATGAAATTGCCAGGGTGACCCCAAACTTTTGAACGGTAGTGTATAAATGCTAAGCTAACAGCTAACTAACTAACAAGCTACAGCTATTGTACTCATGACCCTTAGGTTCTAATGTCGTCACTTTTTCGTTGACCTTACCAGTACACAGCAAGAGCAACCGGCTGCTTAAATTCGGATTTGATCGCCTTCATTCAACCTGGTGATTGCAAAATAAAGCCGATGAGGTTAGCAGTTGTTGAGAAGAATCGCTGATTGTTAACCTTTTTAAATAAGTGTGTGTGTGCAGTGTGGAAATATAAGATCGCAGCACTTCTAAGCTAGGTTTATGTATGAGTAATAGAAGTATGCTGGCACAGAAAAGTCTAAATAAAACAAGGCGGAGAAGCATGAAAGGGAAGGTGATGAGAATAAAACAGGAGGCTTAACCCTCCTGTTGTCCTCATTTACGGGCACCAAAAAATATTGTTTCCTTGTCTGAAAAAAATCCAAAAAATCAGCAAAAAAATTCCACAAATTTCTGAAAATTTGCAAAACGTCAGGAAGAAAATTCCAATAATTCCTTAAAAGATTCCCTTAAAAGTTTTATTTTAAAATTTTCCCCAAATGTGGCAAGAAAATTCTTGTAAATATTTTCAAAAAATGAGTAAAAATCTTTCAAAAAAATCTAAAGTGATTCCTTATATATCAGTAAAACTTTTAATATTTTCTTTAAGAACATTCACAAAAAAAATCAACCAAAATCCAGCAAAATTCGCTGGATTTTGGTTGATTTTTTTTGTCTGTATGTTCTTAAGAAACATTTTTAACATTTCTTTTTTCCACCAAAAAATGTTCAGAGATTTCCCAAAAATGTTGAAAATGTGGACATCAGAAGTTTCACTGTGAAAATATTTTGTCTTTTCCACATTTTCAAAGTTTAAACCGGGTTAATTTTGACCTGCAGGACGACACGAGGGTTAAAACAGATGGAGGCTGTCGACAGGTAATGAGGTCTAATGTGATTGGTGCAGAGTGGTTGTACTCACGCCCCCTCGTCTCTGAGCAGAGACAGGAACTTGGTCACTCTGTAATCCTGGTCCATCTGGAGATGAAATAAAGCAGAGGGAGAGAAGGCTGAATATAAATGACAGGCGAAAGTCAATGCCGTGCCTTCCAGTTATACCAGAACTATCATAGCAACAACAAATGGGGCCATTATGGAGGCCCAGCGTAGGCCTCCCATATGGACCCCATCATGCAGCTGATGCTTCACCCAACCTAAAAGACAAGTTCAATGTATTGGAAGACACTGTCATTTGCTTTCCTTTTGGGAGCTGCTTGATAACACCTTACACGATAAATATTCAGCACAGCAGCCAGTTAGATTAGCTTAGCATAAAGACTGGAAACACAGGACACAAACAGGCCGACTCTGTCCATAACAGGGCTGCAACTAATGATTGTTCTGATTGCATACCTGAAAAATCGATGAATTGTTTGGTGGATAAAATGTCAGAAAATATCCATCAGCATGTCATCCTAAAATGTCTTGGTTTGTCTACACTGTAAAAAATGTTTGTAATTTTAAAACTGTCAAACCATGACGGTAAAAATCTGTAAGTTCTAAAACAGTTTGATGTAGTTTATATAACACTGAATCACTGTATATACATTCATCAGGAGAATTTTTTTTTTCAGATTTCTTTTCTGTTGAAAAAATATTAAATTATAAATTTCCCGACTCCTGCACAGTTTACAATGGCAAAATGCTGAAATACGTACAACAATACTGTAATTTTAGCATTTAATTCTCGAAAAGAATACAGTTTTTCCAAGTTAAATGTACATATTGTTGTACTGGTAACGCAAATGTGCTGCAATATTTAGAACAAGTAACATGCATTACAAGTATCTGTATTTATTACATGTAAAAAATACAGTGTGTCAAACGGATGGACTTTTGTGTTAATAACGGATATATGCTTCAATATTTATGACAGCTTTAACTGCAATTTTTGCTAAAAAATACACATATTTAATGTTAAATACACTGACTGTTGTGCTGGTAATGGAAAAATGCTCTAATATTTGTAACAAGTTACACAAATCTTACTTTATATGGTATTTTCAAGTAAATTTTCACATTTTTAAAGGTGAATTTTTTATTTATTTTTTTTTACAAGATAATATGGAATGAAGCGCATTTTAACCATAAAGACAACAATATCAATACATTTTTTTTTTTTACCGTAAATGTAGAAAATGTTTTACTGTAATTTTTTCGGAGCGTTCTGGCAATCACAGCTGCCAGAATTTTACCGTAAAAACATTTTTTGCTGAATCTTTAATCTAAAAGAAATATTCTAGCCTTTACGCTAAGCTAAGCCCTCCCAAGCATAAAGACAAGAGACAAAGGCTGGCTGAGACCCCCTGCTGGCAGTAAGCCTCACTAATAGTCTGGTTGGTTTAATCCATACAAAAACAGATTATGTGCTAAAGTGTAAACTGGGCAGAGTGGCTTCCAGAAGTTTCAGAATAGCAGGTAAAACAGTAACTTTGCACTGACTAGCCATGCATGGAGGACACATGAGCAAAGTAGAGAAGAAACAGTTTTCTGTACAATATCCTCCATCTAAAAATAAAAAAAACTGTAAGCAGATTTGAACAGTTTCAGTGAGAGAAAGGTTGGTGTTATTGTTTCATCACTTAGAAAAAGGAGGTACAGGAAGTCAAACTGTTACACACCAAACTGAGCCCATCCTGATCTCCACCACTAAACCCTCACACACTTAAGTGACTTATCCTAAGCTGTAGCGCTGTGTGAGTGTGTGAGTTCATGAGGGCTCTTAATAGCGTAACAAGGAGGCACAGGGAGCACTAGTGTGACGGCACATATTGCTGGGAAAGAACATATTGTGACTTTTAAAGAATGAATGAGACCTTGGGTTTCATTCACAGTTTGATGAGCTACTCAACCATCAGTTATGAAAATCATAATTTTATGTGAATCTTATCTGGATGTTTGACTGAAAATAACAACTCTACAAAGGTGCAGTAAATTACGAGAACAGTGTGCAGACAGATGCTGTCACTGCCAGCGGGTTTCTGCTCTACACCATCCATGCTTGGCAAGACAGCCACACTTAAATGTCACCAACCTTTCTATGAACTATGGAGAATTCCCTCAGGAAAGTCTGCAGATATACAGACTCACAAAAGCAGAGAGACCTCAAACACAACAACCATAAACCCTCCTGAACGTAGCAAGTTAAAGGGTCCATTAGTGTGGGGGTTGAAACTGGACTTATAAAGTGAACAAAGCTTTCTTTTTGTGTCTTCCTCTACTAGGAGTAGATCAGGAAAACAATGAAATACAGCACTACTGCCACCAGCTGTTTTGCCACTGATGTTGCAGTTGCACCAAGGCTATAGACTCTGGAGTTTGTTCTTGGAAAAGCTCATATTATTTTTAGCCAGGAATCATCATTTTAGTCTGGACAGAATTAAATAAACCTAACCAGCTTAATGAGCACTAAGCTGAGCTCACCAAGTGCTGACAATAGCTTCATATTTACCAAACAGACACGAGAGTGGTACGATAAAATGTTGTACTATTCCTTTAATTCTCTGGCTCCAAGTGTTGCTTTTCTTCTGTCACATTTTTACTCACTGTGGGCTCATTTCCACTGCAATATAAAGTCCTGCACCTCTATGGAAAGAGCACAACAATGGCTAGAAGGAGACAGAACTCAGAAACGTGTTTTGTGTAGAATGACAGTCACAGCAGAAAAGTTGCACTGTAATAATTTTCTATTTTTACAGTTAATTGCTATGTCATGTAATTGTTGTGTACTCTTAAAGAAAACCTGACTGGGTTTAGGGTTTAGAGGGTAAAGGACTAGAAACTGAAAAAACTACAACGTGGTTCAACAACAGTGGATGTGATTTTCGATGTGAACCCCAGAAATGTCTTCAATGTAAAATGGGCAACACAAATTAGATCCTCACACTAAGGCCCCTGAAAGTACTTTATTAATCTTGTTGAAATTCCCAGGATATCCCTGTAAAACCCACTGTTGCAAAAATACATCAGTCTTATTTTTTTCATTATTTTCTATTTTTTATATATATATATATATATATATATATATATATATATATATATATATATATATATATGAACCCAATTCTAGAAAAAGAAATAACAAATAAACAAAAACTAATAATAATATTATTATTTTATTAGCATTATTATTATTATTATTATTATTATTATTATTATTACTTTATTTTTTATGCTAATTTTTTTTCTACATTTGGCTTTATATATATCTATTTCTATATCTATTTTTACACATATTATTTCTATATATTTTATTATTTATTTATTTGTTGTCTTTTTCATTTATATGTACATTTTAGTTTTATTTATTTATTTGCTTTTTTTTTTTCTGTATTTGGGTCTTACAGGGTTAAAGGATACAGGTCTGAGTCCTTCCTACTGGCTGCAATCAGGCTTTTCATTTCTCAGTAATTCATATTCATTAATATTTTAACTTAGGAGTTATACGCTCTGCATATGTTTTTAACTTTTCATATTTTTTCTAACTTATATAGATATATGACTATTAGTTAGATCATTATTAGACTATTAGTGTTGATGTTCTGTGTGCCAAATACTGCTGTTACAAGTAATTTCCTAGTAAGGATCAAATAAGTATGTATTCTATTCTATTCTATTCTATTCTATAGCCTCTAGGTTTGAGTACAACAGAAAAGGCCTAACTATGTCTTCATCTAATCAGTGGATAAATCACAAAATTTAGGGTTTTTTATTTTAGCAGTCCAGAATCTACAGTTTTCCCTCTATGTTTCCTGTTTCTGTCTGTCTTCAAACAAACCCCACACATCAAACATCCACCGTCCTGTGTGACACATCACAGCGTTCAGACGCTTTCTGAAGCTACTGCTTTGTTGCGGCTCTCGTACCTGCAGCGACATCTCGATGAGCACGAGCAGCTTCTTGATGCCGATCCAGACTCGCTTCCCTTTGAGCTGCTGTGCGATGCTGGCTCGCTCTTTGTCCGTGAAGCTCCCCAGCAGCTGCACAGACAACAAAGGCAGCAGAAACATGGAGGTTTTCAGCGCTACATCGGAAGCCTCTGGTAAGTGCAGACAAAAACATCCTTTTAATTAAGCTTTGGCCACTAAATGTGTTTTTTTTTTCCCCAGTACCTTGATTGAAAGTGAATGTAGCTTCTTTCCCCGCAAGGGTACGAATCTTTCAAGGCTACATATGCACACGGCTGTGTTCTCTCGAGAATGGGATAGTTATGTATAATTCACCACTTTCATCTGTGTGTCCTTGTTTAAGTGCACAATGGAGAGTATTTTTACCTTCAAGCATCCAAATGTATGTGTGTGATTACCCCTAAAATGAGCGTGTGTGTGTGTGTGTTTATACCTCTAAGGCGTCGACCAGCTGCTCCCCAGTGGAGATGTTGGGAATGTGGATGGTGGTGCTGAAGGCGTCCAGCATCTCCATCTCCTGCAGGACGTCCTTCCTGCTGGTGGTGCCGATGATGAGCAGCTTCCGGCCCTGCAGGAGGAATAAATGGCTTGTGTTTGTCTGTTGCTGTGAACACCGCATGGTGAATTACCGTTTTCCTCTCATTTTCTGTGTCCACTGAAGGTTAATTGTCCACAAGTACAGAGGAGCTCTTCATTTCTGCAGTTTTGTTGGGAATATTGTTAATGCAGAGACAAGCATACTGATTCTGTTTTCATTTTATCCTGTATCACCAAATTTGTATTTTTTAATCAGCAAATCTTGTGTAAATGAATTTAATAGCATCATAAATATGAAAGAAATGAATTTTAAAAAACGGCCAGCCAAGAGCACCCGTATATTATGATTTACAGACATTTAACAGGATGATGCAGTCATATCACAGTGATTGTGATCTGTGATTGCAGGCGAGAAATTTTCTAGACGAAGAAACATTTCTTGTAAAAACGAAAAACTGAACTTAAAGATTTCATCCAGAAAAAAAGAGTCACAGTTCTGTGAAAGTACTTCATGTGAAAATGATTATTAATGGTTGTTATGAAAGGAAAATGAAGGCCATTTATTATCTGTTCCATGGATTGTGGTCACCTTTTATAAGGGTGATTCAATTTCCGATGCCAACATTAAGAGAACACTGGCAGCCCATATTTGACGCTGATATCATGGGATGTTTTTAGTTGTTGCTGTTGGTAATGCTATTTAAAATAAGGCACAAAAATTGCTGTTTTCTTAAGTAGATCTATAGTATGTCTGCAGTACACTTTCTTACACAAAGAAATGCATCAACTGAAGAAATAACTACATTTTGAAAAAAAGCATGAATTAATAAAATAGAATAATGTTTTAGTGCACTTAACATCATTTTTCAGCAGATAGCAGCACCTCCTCCTTCTAGTGTAGAAAATAAACTACTGTCTGATCATTTTTAACTGCTGTTCATAGATTTACCATAGTTCATGTGCACTATGTGGGCTGAGGAAATCAGACCCCAGTAGCCAGTGCAGACCGACCAAACATAACCCCTGTTATGTGACGATCGCCGTTTGTTTGTCCGTCTGTCTGTTAGCAACATTACTCAACAACAGACTAACAGATTTGGATGAAATTTTCAGGGAAGGTCAGAAATGACTCAAGGACCAAGTGATTAGATTTTGGCAGTGATGCAGCTTATAGTCTGGATCCACGGATTTGTTAAAGATTTCTGTATCATTGCCAGATAGCGGCATGGCGTCACTGTAACCATGACAACAAGTGAACAGAACGTCAGCTGCCTGTTGATGATCACAAGATTGTGATCCTACTACAAATCCACCGCTGAGGACTTATTGGGACTTATCCATCTGAATTATAAAAGGAACAACTGATTAAATTGTGGGGGTGTTTCTGAGTCTCATCAATTCTCGTTGCCCGCTACATATTTAGGTCACACAATTCACATAACGTACACATGCAAAATACACGTCTGTTCTCAGTGCAAGGTCATTTTGTTTGTGGGTACATCTAGATTAAATGGTTACAATCTATGGTGCTGTGATTTCTGCCATGACTTTTTTTTTTTAAAGATTTCAGCCGTTGGAAATGATACAACGCCTTAGCTCAGTATACAGATTGGGGAAGCAGATCAGTCAAAATCAAGCAGCTCAGTGAGACTTCAGGAAGTTTCTGCAAATGACCACAAAAAAGGTCAGACCAGCAACAGCATGCTATTTCTATTCTAATAGCTGACGCTATAAAGTGTCAGATAGTGAGGTTCAGAGGTGCTGGCAGGTGGATTTTGTTGCACAGTGTTTGTAGTCTTTATGCTTAGTAAAGCTAATTCATCTACTGGCTGCAGCTTCGTGTTAAACGGCATAATAACGGTATCGATCTTCTCATCTAACTCTGCAAACAGGCAAATAATGTCGGATTATTGACATTATTTAGGAACTTTTTTTTGTCAACAAAAGGTCATGAAAAGACCAAAACTAAGAATGTGGTAGTTCATCTCTTAATACATTTAAACCTCACGAACTCTGCAGAACTTTGCATCAAGCTATTCTACTATAGTTTCGCTTGAAATATATGCCAAGCCAATTTCAAAAATAGCTTGACACTGTCGTTCTTAGCAGTTTTGAACTGAAGTACCAAGTTTGGTGCATTAGTACAGTTGTTGCTAACATTTGTGGGGGTTTTTTTTTGCTTGCAACCCGTTACAGTGAAGCTGCTAAGAAAGACAATGTTCTACGTGTTCAAATTAATAAAGGAATATGTACACGGGTGTGTCTCTCTTGTGGCAACGATAGCACTACAGCACAGATGAGTATTAGTGTTAATGAGGTTAATTAATTACATTTTTTTCATGACATCTATAGACAACACTACAGTAGAAGTGTGTCTACGTGTTTCAGGTGATCTCTGACCTTGGGTGGAGCTTTCTTCAGCAGCACCAGCAGAGCCTGGAGGACCAGGTTGGAGAAACGAGGGCCGATGGGGACGTAGTCCAGCAGACGCTCGATGTCATCCACAACCACACAGCTGAGCTGAGACTTATAAGCATCATCAAAGACCTGAAACAGAGGGAGGGAAGAATGGATTAATGGAGGGAAAAATCTAAAGGGAGGAGACGGTGATACAGCTTGTAATTCTCAGAAGTCACTGCACCATGTACCTTTTTGATTGCCTGGCACTTGGAGATCTCTGAGTGTCCAATCATCTTGTCTGGAGAACAGATCTTGATGAAGGGGAACTGCGAGTCCTCTGCAATCTTAGCTGCCAGGGCTGTCTTTCCACTGTGGGGTGGACCTGTGGGGTACAGTTTGCTGCTTTTGTATTGAGTATATCTTTGTATTAAACCCTAGAATACAGAGGAATTATCCTGAGGAGTATTCCTGACAGGGAAATTTTATATAATCTCTGTAAAAATCAGGCACTGTCATCGCCAATTTTCACCCTTTTTATTGCATTAAATGTAGAACTCAGTCTTTAAAATTACACTGTTTTGGTCTAACTTAACCCTCCTGTTGTCCTCATTTACGGGCACCAAAAAAATAGTTTCCTTGTCTGAAAAAAATCCAAAAATTCTGCAAAAAATTCCCCAAATTTCTGAAAATTTGCAAGACCTTCAGGAAGAAAATTCCAATAATTCCTTCAAAGTTTCCCCTAAAAGTTTTATTTAAAAAAAAAAAATCCCCCAAATTTGGTAAGAAAATTCTTGAAATTTTTTCAAAAAATGAGTAAAAATCTTCCAAATAATCCTAAAAAATATCTAAAATGATTATATAGCAGTAAAACTTCTAATATTTTCTTGAAGAACATTCACATAAAAATCAACCAAAATCCAGCAAAGTTTGCTGGATTTTGGTTGATTTTTTTTGTGAATGTTCTTAAGAAACATTTTTAACATTTCTTCTTTTCCACCAAAAAATGTTCAAAGATTTCCCAAAAATGTTGAAAATGTGGACATCAGAAGTTTCACTGTTAAAATATATTTTTTTCCACATCAAACTTTAAAACGGGTCTATTTTGACCTGCAGGATGAAACGAGGGTTAAGCAGAGTAGTGTGTGTTTGATTTCTTACCCTCCAACAACACGGCCACCAGCGGTGTGCGATCACTGTTCTTGGTCTGCTGCACCAGCAGCTCTCCATCATCCAGAACGTGAGTGACCGGGTCGCCCCATTTGATGATGCCGTTCATGATGTAGCTGGAATAATCCTCCTGGTTTGTACCAAACGCCTTGAAGAAAACACGAGGGAATGTCAGAGACACCGTTTTACCTTTTTCCTGTCACCACATTACGCAGTTTTCACAGAACAACATACTGGTTTTATGTCGTTGTTGAGGGATCCCATGAAGTCAGCTCTGGTGACCTGCAGCTTCTCTGCCTTCTCCATGTCCACCTCCACTGTAGATGTAGCCTAGAAAAGCAAGCAGTCTCATTTTATTGTCATTTTTACGATTTATTTTAAGTGATTGCTCTGCCTTGCCTCCTATATCTTGCTTGATTGTCTGTGTTGCTTTTTTAACTGTCAAAGCACTTTGTGAATGTTGTTCTTAAGCCTGCTATATAAATAAATAAAGTTATTATTAAACTAATAATACAGCAATGTGTAAATACTCCGTTGCAAGTGAAAGTCTTGAATGAAAAATCCTACTTGAGTAAAAGTACTTGGAGCAAAATGTAGGTGAAGTATTAAAGGAAAGTCCTGGTTTGGTTCCTCTGACTGGTTTTACTGTATATTATTCTCCTATATATAATTTACAAAATAAACATCATTCTGTACTGAATAAGACTTGAGATTGAGACCATAACCTCATTAGAAAAATGTGAACTGAGGTAGCCAATGAAGAAAGAAGTAGGCTCATTTTCTCATAGACTTCTACATATCAGGTTTCTATTTGAACCCAGAGGAGTCGCCCCCTGCTGACTGCTAGAAAAAATGCAGGTTTCAGTCACCACATTGGCTTCACTTTTCAGAGGATATGCCCATCTTTTCTATACAGACTATGCTTTTGTCACTGCTACTGGTTTTTCTAGTGGAATCAGTTTATTGTTAAATTGTTTTCCTGTTTTCCCATCAAGCTGTTACTACAATGTTATCTAATAGAGCATTCACTGATATTTCATACATTCTTCCGTAGATTCTCAGTCTGCTGGCCCTCTAATCACGGTGGAATCCCAACCTGAATGTAAGCTCTGTGTATCTGATAGTGACCTTAATGTGTCGGTTCATGGCGGTGGACTGGGCCGCCCTGACCAGACCCTCCAGCTCGGCACCACTGTAGTTCTTCGTCTCCGATGCCAGCTCTTTGATGTCGACATCGACGGCGAGCAGGTTGAAGCCTCTCATCTTGTTGGTGTGGATGGTCAGGATCTGGACACGGCCCTTCTCATCAGGCAGACCTGGTGTTTGGAGGACGAAAAGAGTGTGGCACGGAAAGGAACGAGTGTGGAAAAGATAAAAGAGATGAGGCGGGGGTAGAATTTATCGGGAAAAGGAATAGAGGAGGTAAGAAACATAAAATAGTGCTAATAAAGATATTCTTACTCAAAAACACCTTCAGTTAAGCTCAAATCCAGGCTGCTGGATCTGTCAAAAAAATATCTTGCAGATGAATTTTCATGTCATTGTTGGGGGTTTTGTGGGATACATCTGTCGGTCATTTTCACATATTTTGGGAATTCCCAAGCATTTCTCAGTCCTGGACAGATATAATGACAGATTAGATCACTAATACATCTGGGATGTAATTTACTTAGGAAATTTACCTTCTTCACTGACAAAGCGTGATATTTACTACAAATATGACTAGCAGGGGGTCAAAAAAAAGCTACAACAAAAAAATGGCGAAGTAAAGATATCCCAAAAATCACAGAATGGATAGAAATAAATCCGAAAATATACATTATGGAACAATACTCTGAGAAATGCAGCCCAAAAATGTGAAAGATATTGGGAAATACGGAAATCTTATTTGAATATCATGTGATCACAGTTATTACTGTCATTGAGCTGTTTATCGATCATTTTGAACTGTTTACAAATACAAGGTGAGATGTCTTGGAAGGTGCAGATGCCAAACAAACATTAACCCATAAATACATGGAAGACAGACCTGGAAGATCAAGGTTTTATACTGACAATCTTGGACACTTGGAACCTTGGCTTGGCTTTTATTGTATTATACTGTGAAGGCTATTATTATGTCTATATGTTGTTCTGTTGGTTTGTTATGGAAAAATCATTTTTAAGAAAGTCAAAAAATAAAAATACTAAATTCGATTCGCCTCCACTCTATTGGCAGAATTTCAGAATCAAATGTTCCACATTAAATTAAACACCATATGCCAAAAGTGAGAGCATTCTCAGTTTTCTTTTCTTTTATTTGTACTCTTTCTGTGCCTCTTTGGATGAAGCAACAATTATAATCAATTTGAAGAACAAAAATATCGCCTTATTATTTGTACTTATTATTATTTGTATGCAGTAGATTGGAGTTCAGGAAGTTTCGGGCTTTCTGTGACGCCACCACTGCAAATATAATTGCATTCAAGAAGCAAAACTGAGACTTCTTCACTTCTTGTGCAAGAAAAACATACTACTCTCTAGAGGAAACCACTTCCTCACAGAAAATAAGAATTCATCTCTGATGGTTCTGACTCATCCTGTGCGTCGCTGCTTTGTTGAAACTGTGCAGCAGTTTGTTCTATAGAATGAAACCATTTGATTAATGAGGCTATGTGAGGACACAGCAGCACGATGTCAATAATTAATGCAGTTACAGCTACTGTGCCACCTACGTAAATTATGCACGGGTCCTCTCTCAGTTTAGAGACAGTATGGATCGAGCCGCTGTGTGATGCAACAGCTTTTTGATAACGTGAAAGAAGAGAAGGCGACATTCTACATGTGTGTGTGAAAGCAGATTGCATTAGAGAATGAGTCAGTGATGCTGTGATGCTGAAGGACATCAAGGCTCTGACACAATTTAACCCCCTGAGCACATGAAGAACTAACATTATGTGATATAGTTTTATGAAGAAAGTTACTTTTGGCGAAGTAGGTAGCAGAAAAAGATGGTGCACAGTGGGAATTACCATCACAACAGCATTACTGGACAATAAAAATAAAATTATCTTCATAATTAAGGTATTTCAAGGGAAGCGATTATATATAACATCCAAAATATTATTTTTAATGTGTCTTGAGGTTAACACGGTCGCTGAAATCACTTTGAAGTACCATTTTAAGAGGTGAAGATGGCTTGTTAAGGGCAGATCCACTGTTAGGTTTTCATAATAAAATGCTGACATGGTTACTGTACAATGAACAGTCTAAATCAGGTCTATAACATTTCCCTAAAAGAAAAATAAACCAGGATTCTATGATAAATTATTGCACATTTACAGGGTTTTAGAATTATTGCTTGAATACCATACAAATGGCTAAAATATTGTACACAATAATCACAGCTCTGGATGTACATACATAGTTAATTATTGCACAAGCATTAGGAAAATTGGAAATATGTTGAAGAAAATGAGCCATTTAAATGAGCAATTGGATCATATTACATCCATTCCATCTGTGGCAACATTATATTTCAAAATACAAGACTAGTCTCAGAAATATTTCAACTTTTCAAGTCCCAGATGGAGATGACAGATTGAAATCTCAGCCAAAATGAAATTTGAGCAGAGAAAAAGAGAGAAAAGGTATAAAAACACTCACCGATTTCCATCTTCACTTCAAACCTGCCGGGCCTCATCAGGGCGTCATCGATCAGGTCAGGCCTGTTGGTCATACCTGGAGGGAGAGGAAAACGCCGTGATGCAGAGAATAGTAACGAAGAGGGACAGGTCGGCAGACTGTATCAAATCTACTGTCTGGATTGGTACATAATAACAGCTGACAACTGGAGGAAATTTAAGTGAAAGGATGCACAGTCTACCAGTGAACCATTTCAAGCCAAGATTTTGAGGCTTATGACAAAACTGAACCCACAATTTAACACTTAAACATCTTACAAGACATTAGGTACTGGGTGTGCTGCGCCATGTGGGTGGCATTTGAATGAATTTAAATACATTAGTGTTGATTGGAATTGTTCAAATGTAACTTCTTAATGGAGATTTTCCAATATACATGAGCTGAACAGATGGTACAGTATCTTAGTTGTCTGGTGCTGGTGTTAAATACAAAACAGCATTTTAATCATGGTGGAACACACTGAGCTTTACAGTCCTGGGCTCATTTCCTAAAAGCGATTTGTAAGTTCTTGAAGTTGTTTTTTTTGGCCTTTTGTTGGCTGTGTGAGACAGGTTTGTAGAGAGGCAGACAACAAAGTAGGGAGAAGAACTGGGGGGAAGACCTGCAGCAGAGGGCCGCGAGCTGGAATCAAACTGAGGCCGCTGCATGGGGGACTATAGCCCCTGTTTATGGGCTGCCTGTTCAGCCAGCTGAGCCACCTGGGCATCCAGTGTAGGTACTTTTTCTATGCAGACCATGTAATTGCTGCTGAGGCTCTTTGTTACGGCCGCTGGTAGCTGTGTGTTGGAACAGTGGCTGATTATGTTGGCTGAAGACAGATCTCACCTGGCACTCATGAGGAGCTCCAGACCTCCTCCCAGACCTGGTTCTCCACACCTCCCGATCCACCAGATTGATCAACCACTACAACTCTTCCTCCCATAAGACCCCAGCGATCACCACACCTGAGTATATCTACAACCAAAACTCTCAGTCTTGGTGGCTGGGATGTGTGAGCAGTTCGCCCTGGTGCTTCTTCCGTCTCTTTGTGATCGTATTCTGGTTTGGTCCGTCGGTCTGTAAGGGATGACTGCTGCTGGGGGCTGCTGATTTGGAGCCTCAAGTCTTAGTGGAGATTGGCTCCGGTTAGCAGTCCACCAACTTCATGAAGAAGCATTTGGTAATTTGAGTCTTTGTGTTTTGTGTGTTAAATGTGTGTGTTCTGAGGCACCAGTTTTGTTTAGTTAGTGTTGTGCACTGTTCGTATTTTCTGTTACCTGTGCTGGGTGTTTCTACTGTGTTTTCAGTTTGGTTAGGGAGTTTAGTTGCTTTGTTTCTGTTTAGATAATTTTACAAATTGTTAGCCTTCATTTGGTTTTATTATCTTCTTTGATTTGGCAACACCCACCAGTCCTGTTTTCTTTGTTTGATCACTTTTCTGTTCCATTTGCTAGTGAGCAATTCCTTTACCTGAACCAAATATCATCTGGTTATTTGTTACATCCAGTTGACCCTAGAGGCTGGATCATAACAATCTTGTATGTTCATGTTGGTGTTGGTGATAAGAATCCTGTTGGATTTGATTGGTCAAATGTACATAAAATGGACCCCTGCTCTCTATCCAGTACAACGTATCACAACACGGTCCGTCACTTCCCTCTGACTGTTCTTACCAATGACCAGGATGTTGTTAAGTTGCTCCACGCCGTCGATCTTGGACAGAAGCTGGTTGACCACGGTGTCGTGCACGCCCGTGCTGCTGGCGCCCGTTCCTCTCTGCTTGCAGATGGCATCCAACTCATCAAAGATGATGATGTGGAGGCCGCTGTTGGCTCCCAGCTGAAAATGACACCCACTTTCATCAGCTGTGCGTGTGCTTTTTAACATATTAAATAAACAGAGAGGAACACTGAGCGTCTCTCACCCTCTTCTGCTCCTCCTCTGCCTCGGCGAACAGTTTGCGGATGTTGGCCTCAGATTCTCCTACGTACTTGTTGAGGATCTCGGGGCCGTTGACGATCTTGGGCTCGCGGGCGTTGAGCATCTTACCGATCTGCCTGGCCATCAGAGTTTTACCACATCCTGGTGGTCCAAACAGCAAGATGCCCTTCACGTGCTTACAACCTGGAACAAAGAACACAAGGAGTTATCAAAAAAAGCCAAAATGATGGAGAAAGAAAGAGAAGCAGTGGTGATGCAGAAATAACAGCAACAAGGCAGGAAAGGAAACGGAAATGACACTAGGAGGAAGAGAAGATGAGTGTTCTGCTAGAAAATACTTCAAGGCTGGAGGGAGAAGAAACCAGATTAATCAAACATCATAAGACCAATATAAATTGTGTCACTTTCTGTGTGTGTGTGTGTGTGTGTGTGTGTGTGTGTGTGTGTGTGTATAGGGAAGTCTGACTGGCAGAGCACCCTGCCTAACCTTGTTTCCTGCATTCTATTAGTGTGTATTACATTTTATTTCCATGGAGAACACACAGTAAACAGAGCACGGCTTGATCTTCCACACAATGTTTCATTCATAAAAACTCACAAGCTGCCAGCATTGCCATCACCAGATCTCATAAATACGTTTAAAAAAAGATTAATTAGCTAACTAAAGGGTGGAGGAAGCTCAGTGGAAGGAATAAATCTCAGAAACCACAGCTATAAAAAGTTACAAGAAAGAGAGAGAATAGAAGGGACTTCTCACCCATCTGCTCCACAATGTCAGGAGGGAAAACTCGGGAAGCAAAAGCTCTGCGGAAAATGTCAGAGAACTCCTTGTCCAGACCTCCGATTCCCATCTTCTCAAAGTTCCAGTCTGGGTTGATGATTGTCTGTCGTGCCTCCTTGGTCTTTGCTTTACCTGTTTAAAAACACAAAAGAGTTATTTAGCCACCAAATCTTACATATACTGTATTTTAAAGCCCAAAACTTAGAGGATTTTAGATGTGATTTTCAGTGAGGAAAAGCTAGAAACACTGCTACAAGTCATGACAGAGTCTATCACAAATTAAAAGTCATAAATGATAAAGTCAAGTTTGTTTAGTCTGAAGTCTTTCCCGGCTTTTCCTTGACAGAGATAAGTCTGAACTCTTATGAGGTGATTTGTGGAACATTTGTCAGAATGGGTTCTTGCTGCCATCTTGTGGAGTAAATAGATACAGAACCCTAAAATAAAGACTTCTTCTTGTCGACCCAGAAGCCTGTTTGGTGTTGTGTTTGAACCGTACTGATATATCTCAGCTTTTAAAAACAATAACATAATGGTTAGGAAACCTTTATGGGAACTATCATTAATATGAAGTCAGACAGAAGCAACGTACCGACAAGTGTGAGGGAAGAATTCTCAGCCTTCTCAAAAATCACCTGGCTGTTGCCCACCATCAGGCCGACGTCGATCTGTCAGAGAAACCACACGTAAAATCACTGCTCCATGTGGAAAGTTGGTACAATTACAGTCATTCCTTATTCATTTGCTCCCTCAATTTGGATAAAAAGCAGCAATTATGGCACCTAACAGGAAAAAATTGGAGCAGATATTGTTGAAATAATACTAGCGGTGGGATGCGATTAAAAAAAAAAAATCTAATTAATTACAGGCTTTGTAATTAATTAATTGCAATTAATTGCAGTTTTGTCAAATAGCAATATTTAACACAATAAGTGAAGTTTTTCAATTCAAATAAAATTGTGGTTGACAGTTGAATCAATGAATAGACATATATGTGTTTCTAATTTAAAATTTATGTTAAAAGGGGAAAATGGGACATATAGAAAAAAGTGATTTTGACAACTTAAAGCCTGAATTTAGTTGTTTTTTTCCACTGTATGGCACATAAAATCAGCATAAGTAGTTCAAGGAGCTTCAGAAAGTTGAAAATCCAGAGATTCATTCTGTTTTCATCTTTTCTGGGTCTGATAAATGGTGTAATTTTGATGGTTCTTTTTATAGGAATATCAATTTTTATTAAGTAATCTTTTTATAAACAAAAAGTTTATAATTAAGTTATTAAAAGAGATATTTTTGTTGTTTAGGTTATTCCTCCTCCAAGGAGGCAGAGCCTCGACAGAGTAAAAACTTAAACCACAAAAATGTTTCATTTCTATTTATCTGCATTTTTCATGTGTCTGCTACATTCACAGATTACTGCAAATCTAAGTGCAATTATAGCGATTTTATTCAACATTTTAAGACTTTCTGTAAACTCAAGCACTGTCTAGAAAAGTGGTCTATTATGGGATGGCTACACCGTTCGCATGACTCGTAGCTAACGTTAGCTCTGGTGCTAACAGCAACATGTTTTACATTGAGGTGATACCGTCGGCTTGAAGTGACGCAGTGATCAGAAAACTCTTTGTTGTACAATTTGCACACAACCAGGCTTTTATCCAAGCTGCCATCAGGAAGATTTTTAAAAGGAAACTTTCTGCCCAACAAGCTCAATCTCATCTTCCTTCACTGTTTACCAGTGCCCGACTTCCCTCAGTACTTCCTGTGCTTCTTCTTCATGACTAAAAACAGACTTTAGGTTCATTACCACCACCTACTGGGCTGGAGTGTTCATCACAGTTACCAGTGTGCCAGAAATGAGGGAACTGAGGAGGGTGCAAGTAATTGTTATTAGTTTTAACGCGTTATTTTCCGCTGTAATTAATTACTTAATCGAAACTAACGCGTTAAAGCCCCAGCCCTAAATAATACACTTCAAATCCAGGTAAGTAGAATATTTAGAAGTCCTAATGTCACATCACCATGCCAATGTTATTCCAGTGTCTACCTATTTGATCTTGACTTAATCTACAAAAGTACAGATTCTATCTGTATTGACAATGTAAAGCAAGCAGATGCATTTAAAACCGTATAATTATCCATCCATCCATCCATCCATCCATCCATCCATCCATCCATCCCTTCATCCATCCATCCATCCATCCATCGTGCCAGTGACTGTGTTTTTGCTGATCATTGCATTGGTCCATTTATTCTCCTGTAGGGATCAAGATGGTCTTCAAATGTGAAGTATTTATTCATTTAAAGCTGTTAAGTAGTAATTGTAGTAAGATCAGCATATTTAACAATGACTGCTACTCTAATATGTTAAAATGATTCTGTCCTAATTTGCTCTAACCTCACTGCACCGGGAATCTGATTCATATCTGAGCATTCCTCAAAAGCAATTCAATTTTAAGCCGACTCTTGTTAGCTTAATTATAGATGGGAATGCTTTTGTTCAGAACAATCAACAAAATCCCAAAGGTGCTTCCCATCAAAACTGAAGGGAAACATTAACAACAGGAAACAGAAGCCAGACAGCTTTCTAACATCCTATTTTTTGGTTGGTAACCCAGACCTGCTTGAACAACAACCACATTTCTTTGAGTTCTGGCTTCACTTGCTCTGATGAATGATCTCAGTCTTATACCTTTTGTTTCTTTCCGGAGGCTGGTTCTCCTTTGAGGATGCTGGCGTCCATGGCCTCGATGTCCTTCACCACCAAACCAAACAGCTTGTCGCAGAAACTAAACACTAGCTGAGAGACAGAGAGAAGCAGGAGAATGTTTAAGAAAACACACAAATCAAAAAGCAAAGAGCAAAGTAAAGTATGTGTGTGAGCCGTGATGCTTTGAGGAAGGGAAGAGTAAACCTGCTGGGTGACAGAGAAGGCCTGGTTGTTGAACTGCTGGATGAACTCGGCCGCCATCTTGTCCGAGTCGTAGGGAGAGGAGTCGGTGCTCTTCTTCTGCAGGAAGTCGATTTCGATTGTCATGGCGCCAATGCACTGCTTGGACTTGTCGAAGTTGTAGTTGGCCACTGAGTGGACAGAGAGGGACACAGTTATTCCTTTAAAACTGACACGCTATTGACAAAATTATTAAAAAATAAAATAAAATTAGATGAATAAAATAAAATGAGGTTACATAAAATAAAAAAGATTAGATAAACAAAATAAAATAAAATCACAGATAAATTGAAATAAAATAAAATTCAATAAAAAATAAAATAAGATTATATAAATAAAACAAAATAAGATTAGATGAATAACATTTAATTCAATAAACTCAGATAAACAAAACAAGATTAGATAAAACAAAATTAGATTGGATAAAACCAAAAAATTGATAAATAAAATAAAATAAAATAAAGTATAGTTTGATAAATAAATAGGATTAGGTAAATAAAATAAAATTAGATAAATTAAATAAAATAAGGTTAGATAAATTAAATAAAATAAGATTAGATAAATAAAATTTAATTAAATAAATTAATTAAAATGAGATTAGATAAAATAAAAATGTTTAGATAAATAAAATAAAATACAGCTTGATGAATAAATACGATTTGGTAAATAAAATAAAATAAATAAGATTAGATAAATAAAATAAAATAAGGCTAGGTCAATAGGAAGGATTTAGTTCAGAAGCTCAAGATTTGTTGGCCACTGAAATGTACATAACACGAGAATAAAACACAAAAAGCAACAAGTAAGAAAAAAAACACAATATCGTGTTGGTAAGCCCATTGGAATACCAACAAACACCCCACTACAGCAAACGTCAAAGGACCAAGAGTGAAATTTCTTCAACAACAGTCAATCATAGTGACAGCTAGACAATGCTGTGTTTGTATAGTTAACCATCAGATACAGCAGTCAAACAAAGGGTTGTATACCTTCCACCTCCTGGCCAATGGAGAGACCGGCCCATTTCCTCTATTGGAGAGATAAAGGAGGAAAAAAAAACAAAGTAAGACTGAGTGACTGAGCTTTAGGCCAACAGCTACTGAACACTGTGTGCGTTGTGTTGTTGTGTTTGCGGTTGTGTACCTGAGGCAGGCTGAAGGCGATGGTTCCAGGAGCCACAGTGTGGTGGGTCTTGACTGTAAACGCAAACTTGTGGTTGGGTGTGGTCTTCACAGTCACATGTCTGCAAAGATGGGTGACAGTTAGATGCTGCGTATTAAATACAAAATCACAGCAAGCCGAAATTACGCAACACCAGGATCCACTTGCAGTTGTTTTTCTGGCCAGATGACAAATCCAAGTCCAGTATTCAGTCTCTGTTTTGCTCTGTTTTGTCTGCTGAATCACCTGATGAGTCAACCAAAATAGACTAAAATTTTTTTCAATGAAGATTACATTAAATGAATCAGAAATACGGGCTGCACAGTGGTGTAGTGGTTACCACTTTCGCCTTGCAGCGAGAAGGTCCCTGGTTCGCGTCCCGGCTTTCCCGGGATCTTTCTGCATGGAGTTTGCATGTTCTCCCTGTGCATGCGTGGGTTTTCTCCGGGTACTCCGGCTTCCTCCCACAGTCCAAAAATATGCTGAGGTTAATTGATTATTCTAAATTGCCCGTAGGTGTGAATGTGTGAGTGCTTGTTTGTCTTTGTATGTAGCCCTGCGACAGACTGGTGACCTGTCTAGGGTGTCCCCTGCCTTCACCCGAGTCAGCTGGGATAGGCTCCAGCACCCCCCGCGACCCTAGTGAGGATTAAGCGGTGTATAGATAATGGATGGATGGATGGAATCAGAAATACAGTCTAGACATTGTTAGTGTGGTAAATGGAATGATTATTACTATTTTTTGGGCATATTTTTCCTTTTTTTGACAGGACAGTGAGAGACAGACAGGAAACATGGGTAGAAGAGTCGGGGAATGACATGTAGGAAACGGCAATAAGATTGATGCGAACAAGAGATGAAGGTAAGAAAACAACCACAGTGAAAAAATATAGACTGGCTCTACATTGGAACCACAACAAAGCTAAATAAAGTACAGATTGGGATGGCTCGATGAACACAGGTGATAGAATGGACACAGACTGGTAAACCTGTAGTCAGAGAGACTGGAAACTGAAGGACAAACACACAGAAAATGAACTGAAGAAGGTCAACAGGGAGGTGAACAGATGAACTGACAAAGGACAGTGCAAGAGACAAGACTATGTACACAAAGAGTGTGATCAGGTGACGACGGGGTGAAGGCAGCAATCAAAGAGGATGGAAAACACACAAAGGGAAGACAAAATAAAAATAAATAAATAAAAAATAATCGTGATGCGCTGAGAATCGTGCATCAGATGTTAAGTGGGACTTGCTGGATGGCAGGTGACAGTTGGGTGGATGGATAGATGTTTGGAGAGATGCCCAGGTGTGCGCTAGTATTGACAAACACAGTGATGAATAGGCGATAATGTCTACTCACTGTCCTGACTGCAGATCCTTCTCGCTCACCACGGCACAGTTAGTCAGCGACAGCTCATCTGTCGGGCATCGTGCCGCTTGCATGGTCTGCAGAGATAAAGACAGAGGGGGAGGAGAAAGTCAGCAGTGTTTAGATGATTGCAGAGCTTGTTATGTTACAGCACAGGTTTTTTTATCCTAATGTTAGAGCGTGCATATGTTGCGAGAATTGAATGAATTCTGCAAATATGAAATATAGTAGAACTGGGACAGAACACACGAGAACATTGTAGTTTTAGCTGGTTAGAAGCATAATCGTGTCAACATCGTAAGAAAAACAAAACAGCATACATTTGACTGCATTTAAATAAAACATCCATGATATTTTTGTGCTAAATTGTGACATGACTGACACAATTTCAGCACTTTGGATGCAAAAACTGGTAAAACACCCGATATTGTCACTAAACTAAAATAGAACCAGGGACTAATTACTCGATTACTGGGACTTCTGAAGTCCATGGGATATATCTTGCATACATTTTTATTAAAAGTTAAAAAAAAAACAATGTTTTCTATGTTCATTATGATCATGTCTTTACAAATTCCAGAATTATTTATTATGGAAACAATCACTTATTAATAAAAAATGGATATCACTAAAATGTCTGCTAAATAACCGTCTGAATTTAATACCAACCACCTTCTAATGAGCTGAACAATAATAAAATGAGCTGATTCAGAAATAGTTTGGATTGTGTTCTTTTTATTAAGTTGAAATATTCATGACAGATATTTCTTTTTTGTCAAATTTTATATGGAAAATAACAAATTGTATCTGTGTCCCAGAAATCACTTTCCACTAAGTTCCCCATTACAGAAACACCTCTCCAGGAAGTGTGTTAATTCCAGATCACATGACCTGCTCCACATGATGTCATTTCCTCCTGAAGAAAAGACTGGCCAGACTCCAAGGCTTTCTGAGTTATTTAATATAAAGTAGTGTGTGAGTCAAGTGTGGATTTATGGCATGTCAACAGGTTTACTACAATATCTTTATAAATAACCTTCAATTTCAATTTTACTCAATTGTATATATAATATTTAGAAGAATCTTTCTGTAAAAATGTCATGTGGTGTTTGGTTATAAGCGGTCATGTTGATTTTAGGCCTGAAAACAGCAAAAATGTCAACTATAATACAGTAAAGTATATTGACCCTACTGTGCTGAAGTACAATTTCCTACCTTCTCCTTCTACTGCATTTATTGCTGCTCTATATTTATGTTTGATAGCTGTAGTATGAGTTATATTTCAGATTCAAAATTTACACTAAAAAATGTCCCTGCTTCTTTTCAGATATTTTTCTTGTCACAAAGTTTCATTTATGCTGCTAATTTTGCAGGTAAATTATCTATCTTTTTTTTTTTAAAGAACAAAAAAATTATGAAAAGTCTAAACACGACTTCAGATTTATACAGTTCTTGTTCTTTTTCCACTCTTGTTAATCATCTCCCAACCCTTCAGATTCATGCTGTACTTTTTAATTACCACATGACTGACAGTATCAATAACACAATAATATTATATATAGTAATACGTCAGCTAAAAGTAGCATTTGTACTTTTGATCCTTTAAGAACACCTTGCTGATAATGCCTTTGTACTTTCTAGCATGCAGGTTTTTTTTCTCGTAATGGAGTATTTTCAGAGGACTATATTGTTACTTTTATTTCAGCAGAGGACCAGAGTAGAAGCTAATTAGCAGGTGGGATGAATCATGCAGCAACTGTGATTAGGATTCCACCTCCAGTCTAAGAATAGAATGGTGAGACCTGTTTTTGCAGAACGGTGTCTTACTCGATGTGTGGAATTTGTTCACAGAAATGCAGAGTGGATTTTTGGTGTAGGAGGAGCAGACAACCCTGGCTCACACCCTGAATAGTCTCCTCACATCAGTGATAAAGAGAAACGAAGCGAGAGAAGAATTAACTGGAGCAACCTGTCAGTGTTACCAAAGGAGGTGATAAAGCAGTTTTGTGAGATGGCTGATGGCTTTATGAGCGCTCTAATCACCAGATGGTCAAAGATAGACAGACTGGCAATAACATTTGACATTTAAAACTTGAAAAACGCCCAACTGTTTTTAGATTTATCCGACCCTGGCTGGAGTTAAAAAAAACCCCACAGAAACCACTTGTGTGTTTAAGTCACGGCTTCTCTGTCATCATTTGCTTTTTTATCTGACTTTCCACTGCAGGATTGATGAATCTTCTTCTGCGAGATAATGTTAAATTTCTACCACTGTGTCAGAAGAAATCCAGCTGAGTGAGAAACATAAATGCGATATTTCATCTCATCAGCCTTCCTCCAGACAGCTCCTACTTCTTGCTCATGTAAGCGAACAAGACACCGGCCTGATCTCATTTTGACACAAATTGAAAACCTTGTGCAGAGAAAGAAAAGCAGGCAGATAGAGGAATTCCAACGCACATCGCTGCAGCCTGAGCACATGAAGTGGTAACCATGGCAACTGCGTTAAGCGATGACAGAGCCTCTGACGATAAATCAGGCTTTACTGCTGCCTGATTTATCATGGATGTGAATGGCGCTGTTGCCTGGAGGCAGCAGCAGTTACTCTGCCACAAATACTATTAAGTCATGTGTTCCAGTGAAGCTTGTACAGCAAATAAAGCAAAACCCGCAGATGCTGTTGACTGATGGATTACCTGCTCTGTATTGATTTAAGCAAAGGATTTCATCTGAACCTAAAACAACACATCTGTTTGCTGACATAGATTAAATCTCCTCTCTTGACGAGTGAAAACTATCACCCAAGTTTCATTCGTGAGTTTTGTCTTAATCTGTCTTTCTGTTTCATTTATATGTATTCGTCTGGCATGTATAGTCCAAAGCGAGACATAAATGAGGTGAAATCTGAGCTGCAGCAGACCAAGGACAAGCCTTCACACAAGTGCCCCAACCTTCAATTCTCACAGTGATGAAAGGTTCAGTGGTTGTTCAGTAAGAATGGTAGTGAATGGGATGGCTCTAAATCAGAAAGAGGGAATTCAGGAGTGTGGATGCCATTCTGTGGGCAGTAACACTCAGCGGAGAGTAATGAAAGGATTCAAAATTCTAAGTTTTTCTGTCAGTCTTCTGAGCTGGATAGAGAGGATTCTTACAGCTATCTGCAGATTTGCCACTTAAAAGGAGCCCGAACTCTACGCATCAATAATAATCCAAATACTAACTCAAGTCTGTAATTCAGAAAATATTAAAGGAATCAAATTATACCAGGGAATCAGTTAATAAATTCAACCCACTATGCAAGGCAGCGCTGAGGGAAAAAAAAGCTAAGTATCACCACGTGTGTTGTCCATTAGTTCTCCAGTTACACCCACCTTCTGTTTGTTCCACCCAGTTTCAGAAGACCAGAATATTAAATTCAAAGCGAAAGCTGGGCGAAAAAAAATGCTTTTCTTTCAAAATTAGGGACATTTCTAAGTGACCCCGAACTGTTGAACGGTTGTGTACGTTCAGTATTTATGTCCTTTCAGCTTTTTTTAACAAGTGAAATATGTGGCTCTGTAACTCGTCTTCTGCTACTTGCTAGTTTTTAATATGGCCTGTCTGCTATATAACAACAGACAGGTAGCTAACTTCAGCGTATGAAAGCTTTTCTAGTGCTGCAGCTGTAGTAATGGGCCATAAATCTGATGATTTTTCTGTTGGTTTAACAGTAGGAGTGACCTATCACCTTTTACACACTGTCATTTGATCATTTCTCAATATGAAAGGACTGATTAGTGCAGCTTTAAAGTTTTCTGGGGCAGCAGCTGCAATTGAGTTGTGGACCCCAGACTAAAAAAGTTTTGTAGAGCTGGTGGGAACTGCACAAGCTGTGTGGTAATTTTCAGTGGGTTTGTCCATATGAGTCAATTTTTCATTTGTCAAAATTAAAATACTGGTCAGTGCAGCTTTAAAATGTAACGCTTGTTTGCATTACTAGTCAATAGATAGCAGTCTAATTAAAATACATTTGTACTCCACATGAAATATGTACGTATAATGTCTTGAATAGTCAATCAGAAAGAGTATTTTGAATTTTCTAAATGCAAACAGTGTAATTACAATGCATCAGAATTCATTTTAGTAATGTCTCACATAAAGAAACCCTATTTTGTGGTGTGCCATAAACTGAGGAATCAAGGAAATTAAGCTTGTGGAACAGAATGCCAACGCGTTATACAATAAAAAGCTTTTTGTGGTAATAGAGACGGGAAATGTTGCTTTCAGCAGGGACAGCAAAGTGGCAGAGAAATGGATATGGGTGATACAGAAAGCAATAAAGTCCTAGTTGGAATACAAATGCTTTATACGCTTGCCATGTTTAACTCCCAGCTGCATCCCATTTAGACTAACCTAGAAAGCATCTGGGTAGCCTAGAAACCAGGGAATATTCAGCATCATAACATTATTTTAAACCAAAGGCTGTGATCTAGTTCCTGTTCTATTTTTGTAGAGAAAAACAGCTTTTGAAATCCAATCTCGTTGAATAAATCTAATGATTAGATGGACAGAAGAGATAATAAGGTAGCCTCATGCAAAATGATTGTAAAGAAAATGACCCAACTTCTCACTTGGTTTATTACCTCAATAAACATGTTCTTGATGAGTTTATGGTCTCATTAGCTTGTTTAAAGACTTTTTGAACACAGCATTGTGCTTATTTTCCAGATTATGGTCCCGTTTAGAGTCTAACAGACAATAAAGCAGAGTATGTTTGGGCAGGCTACTGCTGTATCACCACGTGTGTTGTCCATTAGTTCTCCAGTTACACCCACCTTCTGTTTGTTCCACCCAGTTTCAGAAGACCAGAATATTAAATTCAAAGCTTTAGTTCAATATTTGGCTTCACTGGTGAACAAATTTCTGGTTCATTCTCGGAGATCTAAAATCCAGTTTACAGACTGACTCTAAAGCAGCCATGTACAAAAAACAAAATGAAACTGTCTTTATAGAATGTATTTAAGCTGCATTCTTCAGGGATCCAGCTCACCGATGGAACCAGTACACTCCAATATTTTTTTTAATCTTATCACTGCCATTAGTTATGCCAGGTGCCACAACAGCTTACATTCTGCGCCTTTATGCCTGTAAGTGTATTTTTGTGCATATTGTCTGCTGCTGCTCTGCCAACAGCCACGCTAGCAGTTCTCTGAGGCTCTACTTAAACCCAGCGGTGCTTTGAGCCTGAAAGCATTGGACAATTTAACATTTTGCCTTGATGGTGACACTTGATGGAAAGGTAAATTATGACAATACATCCGGAACGTGTGACCCAATGGTCAAGCAGTTAAGACAGACTTTGTATATTTGTACCAAGTGGAAAAACAACATAAGATTCTCCTTTTGTGATTATGTGCAGAATGTGTAATAATACAGGCTAAGCTCTATATAGTCTACATGAAGGATGAATCAGGCCATCCTCTGCCTAGATCTTGTCAGAAAGTGATTCAGCCTTCCTGTAGAGCAGGGGTGTCAAACATAAGGCCCACAGACCAAAACCAGTCCGCAAGAGGGTCCAATGCGGCCCTCAAAATGTAAAAATTGCAGAGGTGTAAATGAATACTTCCTGTGAAAATACTTTAAGACACTGAACATTGTACACTATAACGTGAATCAGCAGCTACAGCATGACTGAGTTTGGTTTGGTTGAACCCTATTGTTGATGCACTGCCACAGCTTTTACGCATTTTTTATGTATATATTTTCTGCATTTAAAAGGAAGGGGACAATAGTTCCCAGTTTAATTTGTGTGGTGTGTCAGGATTACTACACAGATGTGGATTTGAATGGGAATTTAAAATAATTTCTAGGTCTTGACAAGTAGTAAAATACTATGTTCTTCAGTTCCAGACACCTGTGACTGAATGCTTAGCGCCTTTGTAGACACTGATCTGTAAGTGTTACGGCCGCAGCCCCGGCTCTAGGTAGTGGCAGCTCTCTCCCTTCGCCATCTACTTCATCTCTGTTTAATTCCTGTTTGAGCTCCTTTCCAGTCTGGACTCCTGCCTGCTCGTGCCTTTCCCTGGATCCCGGCTCCAAGCCTCAGCCGTCCGTCGCCACTACAGAGTTCTGGAATCTCCATTCATCCCTCCTCCATCTCTGGACCTTTCTCCACACCAACCTGGTTCTAACTGCATCGCCATCTCGCCAACGCCACACACCTGCAACCCTCTCTGCTTCAGTCTAGCTTACCCTCCCCGCCATATCCTACTCAGCTAAGTTCCCATTAGCTTCTGAGCTTTAGTGTTTTACATTTATATTATTACTTTTCTTGTATTGTTCATCTGCTTAGTGTAGCAACCATTCCTGCTTAGGTGTTACCTATCTTGGGTCTGTGTTTCTGACTTCACCCTATTTTGTATCTAGTGTAAGTAGTCCGCCCGTTCTTCTTGTCACCTTCTACGGGTTCCAGTTGTGACGTTTCGTCACTTTCATTTCTAGTCATTCTGTATCTATTGTAGTTGTTTGATTCTTGATTTGTAAAATAAAAGCCTGTTATCTTTTATCCTCTCGCGTCGTGCCTATTACCCTGTACTTGATCCTCATATGGATTTGTAACAGTAACATCTTGAATTTGTCTCAGGATTAATTAAGTATCTATCTATCTATCTATCTATCTATCTATCTATCTATCTATCTATCTATCTATCTATCTATCTATCTATCTATCTATCTATCTATCTATCTATCTATCTATCAGTTGTAATGTGTAAATGATAAACTGAGGTATAGTATTGTTGAAATTTCACTTATTTGGCTTCAGACACTTCAGGTTGTTCATAATGTTTTGTAAAAATATAGTTCATTAAATGTTAACATTGTCAGAATGTACTTTTTTGCACTAAAACAAAGGAAAAATTTGGAGTTGACGTTATCAGTTACTATGTTATGATTTTACTGGTCCGACCCATTTGAGATCAAAATTGGAAAACTGAACTAAAATGAGTTTGACACTCCTGCTTTAGCTGTGTTTTTTACATTCACTACATCAGCTGCTACATCAGCCTGATAAAGGCCCTGTACCTACAGACATCGGTGAAGTAAAGAGAATTCTTTCTTCGAAGATCAGGGATATCTCTGTGGATCACCAAAGTCATTAGACTTCATCATGTAGAAGTCAGACTTAAGGCAATTATCTGTTTCCACCCGATGATAGCAGTCTGACCCCATGTCATCTGTGTTCACATAGTGTATCATCAGAAGCAGCAGGAAAATGTGTTTCTGAGCCAAGACCAAGTAAAGTGGAGGGGAAATGGAAAAATATAGTTCTGCTCTGCTTGTTAATACCAAAAAATTTTGTTTTTTTCTAACATGGTGCAAAGATTTGGAGCCATCCAGACCTCTGACAGGTTGATTACTGATGCACAGATTGTAGTTATAACCACAAGCACCACAAGCACCACGGTCAATCCACAGATCAGGCAGGAAGGGTCATAAAAGTTAATGTTTTGATTAACAGGGCAATGGTTGGAGTGGTGGGTGAAATAATACATCATTAATGAGAATAAATATTAATTGAGAATCATTATTGCCAGGCACAATTGAACAAACTAGACTCTCACTGGACTAATTACAGGGTCAACTTGTCTTAAACAGCAGTGAGGGGAAAGAGGAACTTTCAAGTGAAAATTAAAACAAAAAATAAAGTGAAATTGTTAATCATGATGGGTTAAGTGTGAGCGTGTTACTATATCGTCATGCTCAGGCCTCCATGAATCCTACTGACAAATAATGTGTGATCAGGTGCAGGTCTCTATGTTGGAGAACATAATTTGTTGTCCTGGATGGTGAGTGGATGATTTATGCATGTGAGTGGATTCAGATGAGCTGATGTGGACACCACTACCGTGCATACATGGATACCACATTGTGATGAGAAACCATTTATAAAACGCTTATAAGCTGGAATTAATGGTTATTTGGAAATAATGGTTAATGCATCTATTACTAATACTTTACAGCAAGTATACGATAACAATAAGATCATATTTTGAGTTGCAAGATTGTAGAAAACCAATTCTTTGTTTGTCTTTTAGCTTTTAAGACTGGGCTAATTACTAATATACTCATTAATATTTACTACTGAATTGTGGAAACCCTCATTTTGTAGCATTAGAAATTACAGGTGAGAAAATATTTGCGATAAAAAATAACTAGATTTTGCTTGAAATTAGTAACTGATTTAAATAAGGATAATGGGAACCTCATGTTGGCTGTATTGTTCTCTCTACATTTGTGCTACTTTAAGGTTTCAATTTAAATTTAAAAGTAAATGGCTAAACCTTAATAAGTCTGCAGTTTTAAATTTTAATTTTGTTGCTCACTAATAGATTTTGATCCAGATGCCCTGCAGTCCTGTTCTAGGAAACAAGTCAATTAGAGAGGTGTCCCCGATGAATTACACGAAAAAGACAAGCGAAATACTGAGCTGGAGGAAGGTTTTCCACAATCTGGCAACCAAGAAAAAGCTCCAAGCTGATCTTTAATTCATTAGAAAATGACAACCATGATTGAAGCCATTAATTACACAAATAACCCCTATTTAAATGCTGCCCATGTACATTTGGATCATTTTCAGCTGCTTTATTTGTTGCCTGGTTAGGGTTGGAAATCAAGAACCGGTTCCAACTAAGAACCTCATTGCAAAGAAGTCAATAAGAAAGTTTAATTTCTGTTCTGCTTATTAGTTTCTGAACAAACTTCACTGTTCAAATAAACAGTGTACAGCAAAAAACCTGCAGTATATCTATCTATATAATCCCTCTGTGCCATCAGTCATACAAGTTGAACGCTTGCAAGTCTGTCTCCTGATGCATTTTTCTTCATAAATCAAGAGTTTACCATTATTCTCAGTAAATGTACTCAATCGTTGCTGAGTTTCTTGATTAGTACGAATTGTGTGACTGTCTTGTTATAACTACTTCAATGCTACAAAACGGTTTACATAAAATGGCATTGGACTCTGTCATCACTGCTGTAAAGTGGCCATCACTATGGATACAAGAACTTTATCTAGTAATCTAAAAGTCCTGCATTAAAAATGTTACCTAAAGTAAAAGTATGTAAGAGTATTTAAAAAATGTAATTTGGTGTTAAAAGTAAACACATTGCTGTGACTGGTACTATAATACAGTTTATTGTCATTAATATATTAACGTAAAAGCAGGATTTTACTGTTGACTTAACTCTGACAGCCTGAACTTCAAAGAATCAAAATCAATTAAAGAATTTTTTTTAAAACTGAATGTTACTGAATATTTCTGTATTTTTGTGTTCTTGCATTGTGCATAATAAGTTAATCCATAGGCTTTAGATGGTACAGGTTTAGAGCAAAGGTTAGGTGCCGTACCTGGTCCAGATTTGGAATGAAGATGGGGTTGTAAACGCTGACAGGGTCTAAGAGTCAGACTAATTCCTCAGTAGGTTTACTGTGGGTCAGACGAGGAATAATCTGAGTTGCTGATGAAATCACAAAGTGAGGGATAACCTCCTTAAACAGGGTTCATTTTTGACAGTTTGGTCAATATTTTGCAACACTTCTGTCAATGAAATAGGAAATGCTCTTTTAAGATGCATTTTACATAGAATTTTTTGCACAAAGTTCCTTTTTTAATGTTGAATACAATCTTTTTAGTTTTTCCCCTTATGGTTATTGTCTTTGAGGAGCAGAATCAATAAGCAGAATCAGAATGCAAACGATACCCAACCCTGTGCCTGACAACCAAATCTGTGGGACTGTCTCCTTCTGATTTCACATCCAGGATCCTTCATGTTGCCTGTATTCAGCCACCTGAATCAAAATGGTGTGCTCCGAATGGAACAAATCCATTTTGTTCTGGGCCTCAGAGAGTTGCAGTGCAACGGGGCAGTTGATTAATGGATGGTAATGAGTTTCCATTCAGTCAACATGTGACACCAGCTCGGCATTGCAGCTCAGCCGCTGGGTTGCAATGGCGCCAGACATTCTATGGTGGATGTGGATGGTTGCACCACATCTCCTGAGGTGTCACCCAGCCTGCAGCAGTGGGGGAGGGAGAGGAAGGGCTGAAAGCAGTGAACCTCCAGACGGAGAACCACAGACAGTCTGGAGCGGAAATAGCAAATATATATCCCACATGACGGAGAGGATGGCAGCTCGCTTTGACAGTTGTGTATCTATACATACCTTGAAAAATATTACCACCTTGTGGGCGCCAGCGTAGGCAAGCAGAGAGGAAGGACAGAAGACAGTATTTGAGAAGGAGGGGGACTTGAAGCTGCTGGAGGTGTGAGGCTGAGATGGCTGCAGACAGGCACATTCAAGCTGCATTCAAGCTGCATTCAAGCTGCATTGGCATGTATGGATTCACTCATGCATGTCTCACACACAGAGAGATGAGCCGGGGTGGTGTGAAGCGCATGCAGGCCAGAGATGGGGTTTGGTGTAACTGGATTCCAGATTTTTCTTCTTGGAACTTTTGAGTTTTTTTTTCCTGTTACACCCCAAGCCTGGTGGTTTCATATCAAACATACAGAGTTATGTTGATCACATGGCTGCAGTATGTCTTCCTCACATTAGGAGCAAGCTGTCTCAATGTGGTGGCAGACATGGATGCAAGAACGAGAAATCAGCATATTTTGCTCTCTGATGTGTGAATATTAATTTTAAATCGATGGGGGGGGGGGGGGGGGGGGGGGGGGCATGAGATTAAGGTGACTGTACTGGGAATGGGAACTTTTACTGCAATACGCCCTTAAATGAATTCCACATTTCATTCAATGAATAAATCAGTCAATCTCAGGGGGGATATGTTTGAAAATCCATAATTTGTGAAACTGAGTTTATTCCCGTTAGTAATGCAGGGCAGTAACTTCTACCAGTACCAGTTGTGTTATTGCTTTGCCTGCTGTTACAGCTGTTACGACTGAATTGGTTAGCATTAGCCGGCATGCTCAAACAAACAGACAAGACATCACAAGTAGTGGAACAACGTCAGAGGAAAACACATGAACAGGTTTTTAACAAGCAGTCCGACATTCAATGCATGAATTCTGCTCTAGGTTCTGAACATGAAGCTCTGAACTCCCTCTGACAGCTCTTTAAACCCACAAGGAACTCACGAAGGACGCAATTTACTTCAAGGAAAGTCATATTCTCAGTCATACAGGAGCAGAACAGGATGGAAACGAGGTTGTTTGAATTTATAGCAGCTCACATTTTGCGAATGCATGGTAGCATTGATTAGAATTGAAAGCTTCAAATATGCTATGAAAGCATAACATACTACGAGTCCTGCTAATAGTTCAGTTTCATGTTTGTACAGTAGAAATGTAGCTACAGCCAGTTAGCTTAGCTTAGCACAAAGACTGGAGAGAGGGGGAAGCACTTAGCCAAAGGTCACAAAATCAGGTGTAATAACTTTGTGAGTCTGGACTATTTTGGCCTTCAAAGAGGCCAGAGGAGTGAAAACTTTCCAACTTACTGTGGAATGCAAAGATCAGACCATATATAGTGAAAAAAATTAAACGTCAACAATGTGTTAAGCCATCTAGAGATATGTTTCATATTTGTCTTCTATCTTGTTCAGAATCAAATAGCAGCATTAGGTTTATTGAGATTCCGATCCAAAGGTTAAGAAGTAGCTTTCTTTGATATTTTGTAAGGAGAAATAAAAGTTACAATTCTGGTTTGATTTCTTCCAATTATTGATTATGATGATGTGTTGTATATGAATGCCTCCGCTCAATGCCTCCACGTCCTGGATAGTGTGTGTCATGGCGCTATTCTTGAGATGATCCCATCTTATTTATCATCTCTTTTAATCAGGAATAATAGGGCCTACAGCCTCCACTCGCAGGACTTTCTGCATTTCACTGTTCCTAAGGTCAGAACGGAAATGGAGAAGAATGCTTTTAGATTTGCTGCTCCAGCTACATGGAACATTTTGCAGTCAGAGCTCAAACTCCAAAGTCTGATATCTCTGAATGCATTTAAGGCTATGCTCAATCCAATCATATCCAGGCTTCTGGAGTGCAAATGTTTTAACTGAGAGCAAATGTTTTATTTTAACTAATCTTGTAAAATGAATTATTTGTGTTTCTTATGTCTATGTTTAAATGTGATGGTGTGTTGAAACTGTTGTTTTTAACTGTATGTTCTGCCATTCTTGGCCAGGTCTCTCTTGTGAAAGAGATCTTGGATCTCAATGGGACAAAACTGGTTAAATAAAGGTAATAATAATAACAATAACAATAATAATAATTATAGTAATAATAATAGGAGAGTGACAGTATCTCGATATGGCGATATATTGCGATATTTTGTCTCCCGATCGATTATCGATATGCTCCCGCCAAGGATCGATACTTTCATTTAACATACGGCCGCTATAAACGGCTCTTTCAATGTTCATTGCTTATTGGGCAATTCCTTGGTGGTCCGCTAGGGGCGCTCCTCCCGGGAGTGGCGGTGAAGTGGGCGGAAGTCGCCAGGCGAAGAAGATACCCATCGAGCGCTCAAAGGGAGAAAACATGGCGGCAACAAGCGAGAAACAGAAGTTTAAAGATGCACCGGCAGCTTACAAGTCAAAAGTGTGGGTACATTTCGGATTTTACATTCAAGCGCTGGCGACATCATCAGTGTTCAGAGAAGTATGTTCACTCCTGAACATGCTGAGCAGCTGCTCTTTCTCAGGAAAAACATGCACATCCCTGTATAACATGGACATGTCCAGAAAGTGGATCAGTTTTGTAGAATTCTCAGTGTTTAAGTTCTGAAATCTTTGTGATGTTTAAAAACGCGCTTTTTGAACTACATCATTTCTCAAGATAAATCATTTTGATATTTGAACGTCAGCTTAAGCTGTTAAGTTTTGTTTTGTGGTATGTTCTCTCTAAATGTGCAGGTAGATAGATGCCTTGCAGTAGATTTGCACTTGATCGCAGTTACACAGAAATGGTGTCGCTGTTTAAAAAAGGAACAAATAGCTTTGTTGCTGAAATTTTGCACTACAATAGTGATTCTTTTAAGAAAGACACTCATTTGTTTACAACAATATTGCAATAGAATAGTGTCACTTAAGAAGACACTTGTGTTTGTTTACAGAAATGTTACACTGAAATATTCTGTTAAGGCACTAATTTTTGACAGATTGTGTCAGTAAAAGTGCAAAATAATAAACACTTTATTTTTTTCATTTAAAAATACCTTGTTTTTGTCATTAATAGTTGTATTGTGGAGTATCTTAGATTGATTTCCTGCCTAATATATCGATAATCGCTGTATCGCCATATCGTGAAATAATCGTTATCGTGAGCCTTGTATCGTGAATCGTATCGTATCGCAAAGTACCCAGAGGTTCCCACCCCTAAATAATAATTTCCACTGAGAATACAAACTTTCGGGACCACAAATTCCACAACGTCAGAGTTGGAACATCAACAGCGGGGCTATCATATTTAAAAGGGGAAAACAATGAAAAAGATCATGTAACTCCACTGGGTTAAAATAAATATTTGCAATATGATGCTAAAAGCTTGCAGGTAAATAATACTGTCTGCCATCGTGCACGTGTTTCCCTCACATGTATTCAGTATTTGCTGCAATAGACAGACGAAGAAGCATTTGTGGAAACATGGACTAAAAGTGTCCATGGGTTTAAAATGTTTGAATGCATGGAAAACCTACTTAGACCAGAAAAAAGAGAGACAGCCCAAGGAAATACCAGCAGCAGCATGATGCGCTTTAAGATGAATTTGATTATTTAAGTCTGCAGTGGAAAAAGCAGAAATATAATAACAGTGATGATACATAAAACCAAGACCAGAACTAAAATCCAATGCAGTAAAACGAGACCCTGCTGGACCTAAACAGACTGAGGAGAATTTGCTCAGCAAGGTTTTTTTTCCTGGCTCAGAATGGGCCTTTGGGGGCGGCTGCACTCAACAGTAAGATGCCAAAAATGTCTCCTTACACAAAAAATGCCTGCAAAGAACCCCATAAAGATGTCTAATGTGTGCTGGTTTGCTAGGTGGCACCCTAGTTCCAGAACAACTCTTCTTCTGCAACCTTTTCTGGTGCTAAATCAACAGTAGATTAGACAGCGAGGTTGTTATCTCCCTCCCTCCATCCTTCTTTTGCTCCGATACCAGAATATTTACAACAAGCTCTGTCAGAGGAGTGTGCCATGAAGAGGTTTGGCCACTTTAAAGACGATTAAAAGCCTCTACAGCGTCTTGATTTAATGAAGAAACTACATCTTCACCGACTGTCTTTATGTGCTGATTGCTGATGTGACAGCATCTGTTCTCTTAGGAGGCCCTTTGGGTTTCTGATGGCTCAGGTGTTTCCTTTACTTTTCTCAAAGCTTCTCCAGCTGTCTCTGCATTTGTTGTGAGTGAAAAAAATGCATACTTAGAAAAGCTATTTCGTCTCTTCTCTACTTTCCTGCACCCAAAAACATTGTTTCTGTTGTCTGGTTTCACTTCAGCCTGTTCAACTGAAGAACCCTGCAGAACCAAAGCTGTCCCTGCAGCTTTCAGCAAAATGACTTTGGGTTCACAGCGCTGCCCTCATCTAATCAATTTGGCCTTCATTTGAGCAAACACTATTATCTTCAGCGACAATCCTCTGGAGACTCATCACCCCTGTTCAAAGCCTGAATCAAATTTCTCTCCCTCCTTTTTAATAAGGACGTTAATATCCAGACACTATTTCCCCCAATTACATTTCAATTACTACTCTTTCAGTGTCCGTCCCAATGAGCCTGTAACTAGTTCAGTGTACGTGCTGCCTCCTGTTTCATCCATATGTTACTCAAAGAGAGTGAAAGTGTAGAAGCAGGGAGTGGCTGAAACATGAAACAGCCACTCCCTGTATCTCCCCGCTCTGAATATTCCTCTATTCCAAGCATCCCCCTAAATTATTCATCCTGCTGTGCCTCAGGGGTGCATCCAGTCAGAAGCCTCCACTGGTAATCGATGGGAAATGAAGCCGCTGCTGCTGCAGAGTCGAGGGTTTAGGATAGCGACACGACGTATCTGCAGCTCCCTGTTGAGCTTGACTACAAGATTAATCCTGAGGACATTTGCTGTTGGGGCTTTCTGCGCTCGTTAAACAGCTCATGTTACTGTGACATTATGACATGTTGTGACAGAAAGTCGTGTCCCCATGAGTCATCTTTCATCATCTGGTAGTCAGAACAAACTTTTTTTGGAGGAACAAAACTCATTTCCAAACAGGGAATCAGTGTAGTTTTATTTTCTGTACTTTTACATGGATTTAAATCCAGTCACTACAAGATAAAAGCTGCACTAGTGAATTATTTGATACGAGTAATAGGTCTTATGACTATGTGTGATGTGAAAATGGTTACTCAAAGTCATGAATACTCATTTCCCTTCAATTCTAAAGAGCATTTTAACTTTTTAAAGCTCAAATTTCTAATGAAATTTAAATAAATAAAACTCAATAGTTTATAAATTTGTTGAAATTTTACCACTAATATGTCAATAATTCATTTTCCTTTTTTTCAACATTTTATTAAAAAACAAACAAAAAATGAGTAGCACTTTAATTCATAAATGTGATTTCACAAAGGTAAAGGTCAAATATTAACCATATATGTTTAAATTGCTTGTAACTGGGATGAAGTCATCATCTGTGAAGTATTTTAACATAAAATTGTTTGTGTTGAATTCAAAAACCATGAACACTGGTTCAATAACACAAATATGAACCCCACACAAGGGTTAAAGTTTGAATCTTACTGCTCTCATCTACTCCATTTCCAGCAGGCAGCTGTTTACAGATCTGTCAGACTGGTCACCTGATAAAAAGACAGCACGCGTCAGATGATGCTCTGAAGAAGACTGCAGTTGCAGTTGAAACATGTCAGTGAAGGTAAAACCATCTTATCTTTGATTTGTCAGTATAAAAGAAATAACGTTATCCTAGGTGATCTTCAACACCTCCTGATGGTGTTCAGAGCATTTGAACACAATCACAAAGTGAAACGGCACGTGCTGCTTGTGCCGACCTACATCTACAGCTTCTGCGGCAAAGAAACAGAATGACACGTGTATCAGCTGACAGCGAGTACAAAAACAACTCGGGCTGGCGGTCACGAATCCATCGCCTGAATTTAATTGGCATGATCCTAATAGCGTTCAAAAATGAATGCTTGCAAGCTGTCAAAAGAATAACTGGATGGTTCTGATCATACATAATAAACTAGGTGGGTGTCAGCACTTCATGTTTTGTCTTCAGGAACAATGAACAACAAACCTTTTCCCATTGTGGCTGTGAAATATCAGATGTATGGAATCATATTAAAATGACAGAACTATGACTAAAAACAAAGCAGAGGTATGTTTAAAGTAAGCA
The DNA here is from genome assembly GCF_022539595.1 of Amphiprion ocellaris. NCBI lineage: Eukaryota > Metazoa > Chordata > Actinopteri > Pomacentridae > Amphiprion > Amphiprion ocellaris. Next base: position 3,151,994 of record NC_072784.1, on the reverse strand, counting down.
TTGTTCTGATAGGAGGTTTAGGATTCAGGGAGATGCAAATATTCTCTTTCTTGTTGATAATAAATGAGAAGATAGGCCAGTCACTAAATATAAGGATACAGCAGACAGCTAGTTAGCTTAGCTTAGCATGACTGAAAAACAAAGGAAACCTTTATTCTGGTTCCTGTGTTTTTCAATCAAAAATATCAAATATATATCCCCTTTGCACCCTACAGGTTGCATCCTCTTCCCACATTATAAGCAGATCTGTTCCAACCCCACGTGTTTGGAATAGCATCCCCGTCTTCCAAGCATGATATCCCCATTTTCCTGACTGGAATTCTAGATGGATAGCTGGTTTTATTTCTTTGGGAATCAAGAGAAAGAATGACCTGACTGGCTCTACAAGCAGCCGAAAAAGGGACTGCAACTGGTCAGTGTTTGCAGCCGTCCAACATTTCTTATATTTACTGTACAGACAGCTAGTTAGCATGATTGAAAAATATAGGTAACAGTTATTCTGGTGCTATCCAGCTCACTAATTACCATGTAATATGTTGTTTGTTAAATCTGTACAAGTGTAAAAACAACATTATTTGATTTAAGGAGGATTTATCTGAAAATCTAATGCATAATTACAAATTTTGGTTTATGCCTTATGGCTATATGGATTTTAAAAAATGATGTAAGGTGGTAATAAGTGCTTTAGAGGCACTAGTAGGTGGAGTGGGTCATTTTTTATGCTAAGCTAAGCTAACAGGCTGCTGATTGTAGCCGTATGTTCAACAATAGACTGCACAGAAAAGCTGGATGTAGCCTCCAGGTTTGACAAGTTACCATTAAAATTCCTTAAACCTGCATTCTTCTTAACAGCCATCAGGGGGCGACTCCTCTGGTTGCAGAATCAAATCTGGTCACATCTGTGAGAAAAACCCTACTTCTCCCTTGAATTATTATCTCAGCAAACATTTTTCTAATGAGTTTATGGTCTTAATTGTGTGTTTAAAGACTTTTTCAACACAGCATGATGTTCATTTTGTAAATTATGGTCACATTTAGAGGAAAATAGATGATGAAGCAGGGCATGTCTTCGGCATGGCTACTTTGTGACTGACAGGGCTCTATGCATGGTGGTGACCTGTCAGCTAGCGACATGTCAGATGACTAGTGTGATGACCTCAGCTTAATACAGTCACATTTTAAAAGGTCAAAATGCCAAAATGATTGAGGCTTCATCACAGTGGCTACGTCCATCTATGTATTTAACACTGAATTTTGATCAATATCCTGCCAAAATGTTGAACTATTCCTTTAATGACTGAGAAAATGCACTTGAAATCTAACAAATGTCCTCATTTCTGACGTAACTGTATTAAAAAGACTCCTATTAATGCTGATATTTTATTTTAAACACACGCACGCAGGCAAACACAACCCCACAGACAGCGAGTACAGCCGGTGTTTTTGTGTTTGCTGTTTGTCTGAATCTGCTTCTCACTGCTTGTACTGCATGTGTCCATCTATTGGCTGTGCGTTTTGGTGTGTGTGTGTGTGTGTGTGTGTGTGTCTGTGTGTGTGTCTGTGTGTGTGTGTGTCTGTGTGTGTGTGTCTGTGTGTGTGTCTGTGTGTGTGTGTGTCTGTGTGTGTGTTGTAGTGTCGGCTGGCCCACAGCTCTCTAAATATAGCTCCAGCTCAGGGCTCACAGAGGAAGGCCCTGCACTGAGACAGCCAGGGATTAACCATTACTCCTTCTAAATCACACACAGTCTCTGAGCAACACCCACTCACACTCTCATCGCAAACACACAACAACGAACAGACACACACAAACCTACAGTGTGGATAGACGAACACAAACATATAAAGCTGCATGCAGATGGATCAATGTCAAAATAATCGTAAATATGGCTGAATTAATCTCTAAATCAATACAGAACATTATTAATTATTTAAATGGTTGAAAAAAGAATATACTAATGTACTATGCACTATATCAAATTAAAAATGAGGCTATTAAAACACAATCAGTTTAAATGAAATTAGAAGTACGGGTTTTAATCAGGAACTGTCTTTCATTCTCTGTTAGCTTTTCTCTTAAAGTGTAGTTTACCATATGTGCACAGTTGAATTGCTTGTACTGATACTCCAGGTAAATTTTTCGAAAATGTAAGCCAGTTGTGTTAAAGAAACTCCTCTCTGATGATTTGTGACCTGCACTAACTTGCCTTTTAAAAGAGGCTGTCTGAAAGGAATGGAGACATTAGCCAGTTATGCTATCCAGGAACACTGTGCACTAATGTGACTTCAAATGTCATAAATCTCTGAAAGCCCACAGATAGTTTGCAAAGTGCTCATTACAAGACTCCAGACAACAAATGCATGTCAAAGTTAATGTCTGGCAGATTCTCACTGAAAGCTTGGTAACACATGACTTTAGAAACCTTTTTATAAACATGCTAACCAGTCAGTTAACCTTATAACATCACATAGTAGCTATCAAAAGCTCAATTTTGGAAACCATTGTAAAAAAATCTATTGCGATGCTTTGTCTTGAAGTTGAAGTTCTGTCTGAGAAAACATATTTTAGGACAACAAAACCCTCTTTATAGCAGTTGCATGATGGTTTCCACTGGATTAACTCAGAGCATGTGCAAAGCAATGTTTCCAGGAACGACACTCTAATCTGTTCTTTAAATCTTTGTTTCCACTGCAGTGTAGAACCCAACTGTTTTGACAATGATGTTACTGGATGCTCTAAGAGTATGTAGGAAATACAACAATGACGGTTTGTTCTGTTTGTCTATGTGGTGAATTTACTTTATGGATGGAGGACAGAAGACTGCTACTTGATTAGCTTATCAGGAGGGGGGGGGTAGTAAATGCTTGTTCTCCTCTCTGAATTTAACCAGTCAGCCTTAAGAGCTGCAAAGCTGTTTTTCAGGGTTGCTCAGAAGTACCGACCCTGGACTAGATGCTTTCTCCTCTCCTGAAAGCGTCCTTCAGAGAGAGCTGTTGTGCTCAGATCATACTCAAAGGTTTGGGTAAAATGGTCTGAAAGAAGTGCCAAATGTTTCCCTGATAAAATCTGAACAATGTTACATTCGGGAGCAGGGAGTTGTTTTGCATTAATGAAGCACCATAATTATGAACTGTATTGGAGTTAGCAGGAGGAGGTCTGGGTGGATGGAGGATGAATAAAGTGTTCAGCTCTTACACCAGAAACCAAGGATGATATTACTGTGTTTAAGTTTGACCAACAACAGCACTTTAACCCATTAATGCGCAACATGGGTCAAAAGATACCCATGTTCCATTGAATTTGGGTATCTTTTCACCCATGTTGTGCATCAAAAGGTTAACTAAGGTCAGCAAAAGACTGTTAAAGATATTAAAAGTAAACAATCCCACTGTGTCTGAAGTCATGTGGACTTTTTCTCTGTTAAACTTAACCACAATCTTTTCCATACCTTAAGTGCTACAAATGGGTTTTGTTTCAGGATCAAGTATGTTGAGGAAATATGTCCTATTAGTATCCAATATTTGTGACCTGCCAAGTTCATTAATTAACAGTATTTCCTCATTAGATTCACTGAATATGTAATCTGGTTTTTGTCAAAGACTGAGATTCTTTAAAGGAACTAATTCTCGATTTGAAACAGGAAACTTGAGGAATATTTTGCTCTTTTAGAAAGCTGATTAACACGGTGGTGATAAAGAAGGCCATTTTTACTCGGTCAAGGACACAGTTCCTGAGTTGGTTGGTTTGTCTGTCCGTCTGTCTGTGTGCAACATTACTCCAAAATGAAGTAGCAGATTTAGATGAAATTTTCAGGGAAGGTCTGAAATGACACAAGGACCAGCTGATTAGATTTTGGCAGTGATGCGGCTTAGAGTCTGGATCCACGGATTTGTTAAACATTTCTGTATTATTGCGAGATAGGGGCACAGCGTCACCGTAACTATGACAACAAGTGAACACTACATCAGCTGCCATCTGACGATCATATGGTTGTGATCCTACTACAAATCCACCGTTGGTGACCACAAATTGTTTAAAGACTTCATCCATCAGAAATCATACAACGACTGAGTAGTCTTGGCGGAGGACTGCGCTCTCTGAGGGCTTTTTTTGTTTTGCATTCCCATATATTTATGATGTATCCATATTTAAAAAGGGAAAAAAGTACAAATAAATCTACAAAAGGAGAACATGGCTGACAAACAAACAGCAATGGTTGGTGCTACTAGAAAACAGATTTCTGGTTGCAAGCCTCAGCTGATTCATCTGGAGCCTAAAAGCCGGCAGAAAGCCATTTTCCCCCGTTTGAAGGGAAAGGTAAAATGCAGCAGCAGCAGCATCTTTCTACCTCAGTGATGCAGCCTGATGTCTCAGATATTGGGTGTGGGTGCTAAGCAGAAGCAGGAGCAGAGAATCAAATAACAGGCTCTTGAGGAACAGCTTGTGAGCAATAGACGGGCAAACTGGAGGGAAATTAAGAGGGAAATAAACCGATCACTTCGTTAAGGAGAGGAAAGACATTACAGAGGAGAGACACACTTGAGCTGCCATCTTCTGCGGCCCACTCACTTCTTCCAAGTAGGCGTCTGTTCCTTGTTCTCTCCTTCTTGAGCTGTAGCATCAAGAACACCCTATCTATAACTATTGATTTTAACACAATCGAGTCGATCAGGGAATCTTTGAAAGCACCCACTCAGTAAGACTGAACAAATGCTAGCATCAATTAAAAGTATTTAAATTTGTACAGGAAGCCTTCTGTCAATGGTGAAATTGATTTGATGCTTCAGATGCCTGCAAACGTCATGTTGCAGTTGGCATTTTTACGTCAGCAAGCACTATTCTCACTTAGACAAAGCAATCCCAGTTCTCATCACCATTCTAGCTCATGTCCAATTTGGTTTGAGCTGTTTACTTACTGCTGTGATGCCATAATTGCTGTTAACAAAGCAGGAAACAGACTAATTCTGTGGAAATTTGCCAGTGAAAAAAGCCTGAAAAGGCTTTTTTCTGCCTGAAAATAAAACACTAATCTAATAATCTAATGCAGAGGGGATGAACTAAAGCAGTTATATGTCGCGACACCACAACTACAGTTTATTTACACACAGTAAATCAAGTTGTGGCCAGGAGTGTCAAACACATTTTAGTTCATTGTCATTAGTACATTCAGCCCAATTTGATCTGAAGTGGGTCGTACCAGTAAAATCACAGCATAATAACCTAAAAATAACCACAACTCCTAATTTTAATCACAGGTATCTGGAGCTGAAAAATATAGTATTTTACTTTATGATCGAAACGACAAAGTCAGGCAAAAAAAGACAAAAAAAAAACCCATCAAAAACAAGGCAAAATATTACAAAAACGAGACACAAAATGACAAAAACGAGAAAAAAAATGACAAAGAGAAAAATGACACGAAACAAAACAAAAAAGAGACAAAAATTAGAAAAGTTACAAAGCGACAAAAAATGGACAAACAACTTAAGCGAGACAGAAAACCAAAACGACAAAAATGATGCACATAACAACGAATAAAGCAAAACACAAAATGACAAAAATGAGACACAAAATGACAAAAAATGAGACAAACAACACAAAACAAAACAAAAAAAGAAACAAAAAAGTTACAAAGTGACAAAAAAACGGACAAACGACAAGACAAAAAAATGACAAAAGCAAGAAACAAAATGACAAAAAAGTAGACAAATAACACAAGCGAGACCAAAAAAAACACAAAACGACAAAAACAATACATAAAACAACAAATCAAGCAAAACATAAAATGACAGAAATAAGACAAAAAACACAAGCGAGACAAAAAGGAAACACAAAACAACAAAAACATGAGACAAACGTCAAAAATTGCACAAAGACAAAAAACAACAAATACAAGACAAAATATTACAAAAAATAAGACACAAATGATAAAAGAACAATGAGCCATCCAGTATTTTACTTTATGATCAAAACAACTTGTCATGGTCTAGAAATTATTTTAAATTTATCGTTTTACAAATTCACAATTTGCAGTTAATGTCTTCGCTGTGATTTTTACACTTTACAAAGTCGTCCCGCGGGCCGAATTAAAACCTCTGGTGGGCCAATTTTGGCCCGCGGGCCGCATGTTTGACACCTCTGGTTTATACTATTACTAAATGTGCATTATTACCATGATCATAATTCATTTTTAAAATATCACTGATTTGTCACAACATCCCTTCTTCAAATGTTTAATTCTTGGAAATCAGTAATGTTTAAATGCTTAAGTCTTGAGCTCCTGCTCTCTAATCCATGGGTTTTTCCAGACAACACAGCGAACTAAGAGGCCGCTGGTTCAATCCCCACCACAGTTTCTGATCAAATGTCTTACTGACCTTTTTTATCGCCCTCTGACCTGATGAATACTGACTGTGTTTACTTCAGGCCATGAGGCGAAGACAGAAAATCCCTTTGTGAGTCCTGAGGTGAATTTAGCAGTTAACACAGCAGATCAATAATCTATTACTGCCTCACCCACCTGCTCAGATCCCTGTTTGAGATGGACTTGCTCACGACTGGATTTTAAAGTGGCTGCTGTGATAATTTCAGGTCTGCAGCTCGTAGTTATTATTTCCATTATACTAAACCTGTTACCTAAACAATGGTTTGTGTTTTAGCCTAGTAACCGTAACTAAGGCCTGTCAGATGACTAGTAGGATGGTAATGGTGCCCACAGTGGAGTTCTTGAATGCGACGAGTTGAACTATTTCCCAGCATTGGACGCTTGATAGAGGTAACCAATCAAACCAGTACAAAACCCTCCTAAACACACATGCACTGACTGGACAAACAGCAAACTCGTAGCCTGTCTGCTTCTAGATTGGAAACCAGACTAATAGTACAAAATCAGTCCATCAAAACGGGTGTCAGAAAACATTCAAAGTGACAAATAAGACACGCAGTTACAGAATCTGTCTTCATTTTAGAGCAACGGTGGTTAGTCTAAATGTTTGTCTGGCGTTTATAGCACAAATAATGTAAAAATGCAACTTTAAGCAAAGGAGGAGTAGGTAATGCGATGCCCCATTTCTCCAAATGCATCCCAATGCTCCCAGAATGCATTGCTCGGATGGTTGGGAAGCTTTGGAATAATGGATTCTGTGGCCACCCAGCAAAAGGAATGTGTAAAACAAGGCTGAGAAAGGGCACTCGTCCAATTGAAGGACAACTTCTTAAACCTTAAGTGTTTAAAGTCTCGCTCTGGTTGTTGATTTAAATCCTAAAAACTCATCTCTGTATACATATTTAGAAGTTTTTTGCAGCCTGAGGAGTCCTTCGGCAGACTACTGGCAGTTTCATGTTGGCAAACAGAGAGCATTGCTGAGGTTTAGCTAATAAAGTGCCACCATGAAAAAGTCTCCTGTGAGGCTTAATGCCCACCAGCAAGAGAGCTCATCTTGTAGGGAAGCTATAATATGCTATCACAGTGGCACTATGACCTCGTGGCTGATTGTCCATGTCATTAGAGTGGCCCATGACACGTGATTTAAGCCATCGGATGGGCTTGTATCCTGCAGCTGCGTTCAAAGTGATTTCAGTTGGACATGAAATGATATTCATAGAGGTCACTTCCTGCAAAACAACTCGCGTTAAGGAGGTGGAAATGCTGACAGCCGGGACAGACTAGGTTAGCCTGTTAGCCACGTCCTGTTTTCCATATTCCTTCGTGCACTTAAGGCTTACTTGGTTGAACAGAATCCTCTTAAATTATTGTTAGATGCTTATATAAATCAACTTAAAAGAGACAAACAATCATGTAGTCCCTTATTCTGTTCGTTTTTATTGCCAGAGTCCGCATCCTTGGCTGCTCCTGGGATCTCAAATCTCAACTCCTCTTGACAATCCCTAACCAAAATACAAACTGCAAAATGCAAATCTGTTGTTGTTTTTCAGTGAATTATAAACAGGATCGGGATGACTTGCAAAACCACAGCCCCACATAGCAGACAGACATGATCTCCACACATCAACATCATATCCAGCACTAGAAACCAACACGTTGTTGTGTGTTTGCCACTTATTCAAGCAGGATTCACTGTTTTGTGGCTGATGCTGAATCCGTCGTGACGTCCGTTTGTGGGAATGTTTGCTTTGTCCTGACTGCCTCTGACAAGCTGCAGTATACCCAGCAACAGCACACGGCCTGCTGGGCAGGGAGGATGAAGGGTATGAGAGTGTGTGTGTGTGTGTGTGTGTGTGTGTGTGTGCATGTGTGTGTGTGTGTGTGTGTGTGTGTGTGTGTGTGTGTGTGTGTGTGTGTGTGTGTGTGTGTGTGTGTGTGTGTGTGTGTGTGTGTGTGAGAGTGTGTGAGTGTGTGAGTGTCAGAACACGCCAGTGGACACTTCTTTTGACTCATGCTGGACTGCTAAGAGGAGGAATGTACCATCACACACACAAAGATATCTGCTCTCTTGAAGAACTGTGATGAATTATTAAAATCTCCACTATTTCTTGATGCAGACTCCAGTGTGAGGCAGACAGATTCACATGCAGACTTCTCCACAGCCACAGTATCATGTCCATTACTTTAATACAATCTTGACTGAATTCAGCTTCACAATGCCTGACTGATAAACGAGGGTCAAATGAGAGAACGTATCAGGTTTTCTATTTATTTTGCAGAAAACGCTCCGTGTCCATCCATCACGTCTGTTGACTAAGAATCAATCATGCAGTTGTCAGTTTGATTTACCTGTGAATCTGGAAATCTAACTTAAAATCTAGTACTGCTTACTAAAACAAGAAAACAGAACACGTATGACTACAAACATATATACTGTTTACAGCAGTACATGCAATATTGTGATAACAGCAATAATGTTATGTTTAGTGTGTGTTTTGTCTCTTTTTTTAGTTTTTTTAAAATATAAATACAGAGAGGTGGAGATAATCTGTAATCAAACTGTCTATATTCAGATGTTGGAGTGTCAACCAGATAGTTATTGGCATTGTCTATTATTTATAATAATATCACGTGTATTATTACCAAATCATGATTAATTTTGTACAATTTTGTAATTTTGTTTTGAGATTTTTTCTCGTTTCTGTGTCTGAGGGACTTTTGAAGTCCATGGGATGTATCTTGCATACATTTTTATTAAAAGTTAAAAAAAAACAAATGTTTTTATGTTTGTTATGTTTATTGTTTTTACAAATTCCATAATTATTTATTATGGAAACAATCACTTATTAATAAAAAAATGACTCACTTATCTCAATTATCTGTCTGAGTCATTTTTTTTTTGTCATTTTATGCGTTTTTGTGGTCATGTTGTGTCTTTTTGTGGTTGTTTTGTGTGTCTTTGTGCTCACTGTTTCTTTTTTCGGTCATTTTCAGACTGTTTTGTGGGAATTTTAGGTCTTTTTGTAGTCATTTTGTACATTTTTGTGGTCATTTTATGTGTCTCTGTGCTCGTTTCGCAACTGTTTGTAGTTATTTGGTATGTCTCACCATTTTGTGTTTCTATGATAATCTATGGTAATTATGTCTCATTGAGTCATTTTGTGTTTTTCTGTGGTCATTTTGTGTCTTTTTGAGCCTTTTTGTGGTCATTATCAATCTGTTTGTGGTCATTTTGTCTCTTTTTTATGATAATTATGTGTTTTTCTGTGGTCATTTGTGTTATTTTATAACGTAAAATAACAAACTGCTCAAATTTTATACAAAAATATCCCCCAAATTTGGCAAGAAAATTCTTGTAAATATTTTCAAAAATTTAGTAAAAATCTTCCAAAAAAATTCTAAAAATATCTAAAGTGATTCCATATATATCAGTAAAACATCTAATATTTTCTTTAAGAACATTCACATAAAAATCAACCAAAATCCAGCGAAATTCGCTGGATTTTGGTTGATTTTTATGTGAATGTTCTTAAAGAAACATTCTTAACATTCCTTTTTTTCTACCAAAAGACGTTCAAAGATTTCCCAAAAATGTTGAAAATGTGGATATCAGAAGTTTCACTGTGGAAATATATATTTTTTCCACATTTTCAAACTTTAAAATGGGTCAATTTTGACCCGCATGACGACACGAGGGTTAAAAAATGAGCCAGCCGGAAACAATGAAGTCAACAGGAGTTTTTTTTTTTTTTTGTCAGGTAACACAAAGAGCTAAGGCCCGTCTAATTACCTACTTTGAACCTGCAGTGCAGAAGTCTGGTCTGGAGACTAATTACACAAACACATGCTTGGGATGTACGATTGCAGGGTCTGACCTCGCCGTTGATTTAATCCCTTTTTTAGATCTTATTACTAAATCTGAAGTGTGAGCTTTTGTTGCTGTTTCTTCTCAAATCTGCTGCAACAGAAGCTTTTCTTTCTTAGGTTCTTATCAGTTTGACTCCAACATGCTGCTGGTCGCTCATGCTACAGTCGCTCTGCTCTTCAGAGAGTTACCTCACACTCATAGCATAGTGTGAACTAACTAAGGAAGGCCTTAAGTGTTCATTTATACAGTAAATGTCCAACAGTCCAACTTTAATTACCCATGTGTGAAACGAAGGATGTATTGTTTCATGAATTACTGGGAATGTTGATGGTAAATCTGCCCATTATCATAGTAAACTGTAAGTGATTTTAAAGCCTTGAATCAACACACATCTTAAATATTTTTTGTTTTTTGCCTGGCTGTAATGTTCCTTTTGTTGGTTTTTGAATTTCTTTGTGTTAGTTTTGCTTCACTTTGGGATCCTTTTGTCTCTCTGTGGTGGTTTAAAGTCACTTTATGCTCATTTTATGTCTCTTTCGGGTGTCATAACATCTCTTAGTGACAGTTCCCGGTATCTTTGTGGTGTTTTTGAGCCTATTTAAGGTTATTGTATCTCTCTGTGTGCTCGTACACAAATCCAGGAGCCTTCTTGGTATGTAAATTATGCATTTGTATATTCATTACATAGGACATTTTGTATTTTTCTTATTGTATATATTTATTTACTGCACATTTTTGCTTATTTATCTGTATTTATGGTGGTGGGAACTGTACTGTTTATGCCGTAGCAAGCAAATTTCTCCTCTGGGATTAACCCTGTAAGACCCAAATATAGAAAAAATGACAATGAACATAAATAAATAAATAAATAAATAAATAAGTAAGGGCTGCACAGTGGTGTAGTGGTTAGCACTTTCGCCTTGCAGCTAGAAGATCCCTGGTTCGCATCCCGGCTTTCCCGGGATCTTTCTGCATGGAGTTTGCATGTTCTCCCTGTACATGCGTGGGTTTTCTCCGGGTACTCCGGCTTCCTCCCACAGTCCAAAAATATGCTGAGGTTAATTGATTATTCTAAATTGCCTGTAGGTGTGAATGTGAGAGTGATTGTTTGTCTCTGTATGTAGCCCTGTGACAGACTGGTGACCTGTCTAGGGTGTCCCCTGCCTTCACCTGAGTCAGCTGGGATAGACTCCAGCCCCCCCATGACCCTAGTGAGGATTAAGCGGTGTATAGATAATGGATGGATGGATGGATAAATAAGTAAATAAATAAATAAATAAAACAAAAAAAAAAAATAATTATATATATATATATATATATATATATATATATATATATATATATATATATATATATATATATATATATATATAAACACAAATATAAAAAATGAGCAAAACACCTAATAAATAAATAAAAATATTATATGCGTGTGTGTGTGTGTGTGTGTGTATATATATACACAAATATAGAAAAAAATTGCAAAAGGAATATATATGAATAGATATATAAATAATAGAAAGCAATAATAATAAAAATTAAATTCATGTATTTTTTCAACAGTGGGTTTTCAGGGTTAATAAAGTATTTCTATTCTATTTTATTCTCTTCTATTCTGTTCTATATACAGCTGAGATATACTGACAGTGAAGTGATATAAATGCTAAAAAAAATTCTACTTAATAAATAATTGCAGGAGATATTGTGTGTTTTCCATCATGATTGTGACAAAAGCATTATTTTGTCTTAAAAAGTCTTAAATTTTATTTTGTCATGGCAAAGTTGAGCTGTCAGGTAACAACATTTTTAAATCTGCAGTTTTAAATCTATACTGTACTGTGCTGGTATCACTGGTTCTTTAAAAATAAGAGTATCAGGAATCACTTAATGGACTATCCAGTCCTCATGTAAAACCTGATAAATGAACACGCAGTCATTTCAGTGCCGTATTGATTAAGCTCTCTTGCATGTTGCACCTCATCCACAAATCAGCCAGCGGTCTGACCGTTAAGGCTTGTCGGTGGTTTCTCTGTTCAAACAAAATGCTGCTGCTGTCGCCTCTCTGGGCTCTGCAGTAAAAGTGAACTCGGTGAAGTGAGAGGTCAGTTCCATTCAGCTTCAAATGTGTTTTTCAGCAGAGCTATTACAGGAAAACAGCTGCTGGAGCGTTTCCCGACCGACAGGTGAAGTGTTTCCTCTCTGTGTGTGATGGAAAGTCATATTCCTCCTCTGAGACAAAGACACAAATCTGTAGACAAGCAGCTCAAGGCTCTCTGGATAATAGCACCAGCTCACGGCATGCTAACGTGCTGTTTGAGGTGAAGAGGTTATGAATTATAAGCTTCATGCTGAAATACACTGAATGCACATGAGCTGCAGTAGAACATGAGTACAGTGAGACGGCGTGGATGTTCACCGCTACACCTGTCTGCACACGTTTCAAGCCACCAAGAGTCAACTCAAATAAACACATGGAAGACAGGACGCCCAGCCCTGGATTTAAAGCTGCAGTTTAAACTACAAATGACAAAATGTGGGTTCCCAACCTGAGGTTTAGGACCTCTTCAGGGTCACAACATAAAGCAAAAGGCCACTGAGATGACTATGACTTTATGCCGGTAAAATATTTGCCACTATTACCTCACCAGGCCTATTAAAAAAATGCTAAAATGTAAGAATATGAAAAAGCCTTCTTTGACTGGACTTAAAGTGTCACAAGGGCCACAGGTAGAGGTCGACCTGTTATCAGCTGACCCAGTATCAGATCTGACAGTCAGCATTTTTCTGATTAAAATGGATTTCCATCAAAATAAATTCAGAATGATCTACACTTTGGCTCTGATGCCTCTCCCTGGCTGTAGTCGCCACTCTGCAGTTTTTTAGCCTTGCCTCAACCACAGCACTATCTGATCGGTTGCACATCACCAGAAACAGCCAGTCAGCACTTCAATAAACACACAAGAAACATAAAGAAACAAAAGCATGTCAACAAAGTTTTTCTAGATTTCAACACCAACAATTTTACCACAAGTGCTTATCAATTCCAAATACTGGTTATTGGTCTCCTTGATTGCTAAAATATACCAGTGACAGAAAATACCACATATTGAGTAACATATATGAGATGAGCTGATTCATTTTGAAAGTTACTGCAACTGATTTGTTTTTGTCCAATGATAAGATGAGAATTTTGTTACTATTCTCACATCTGTACATTAAATATGGAATCACAGCCAGCAGCTGGTTAGCTTAGTGCAAAGGCCAGTATAAAATGTCAATTTGTCATTTTTCATGTGATTATGCGACAGAGTATTTCTAGTATTTCTAACCTTTAAAGGGTTTTTAAGCATTTATAACTCTCAACCAAGAGATATTCCAACATAGAACCCCCTGCAAAAGAGTGATTTGTTATTTTTACACTTTCTTTTTAACACAGATGAAACTATTAAGATCTACCACTAAGCTGGAGTGGGTAGTTCAAGTGAAGAAAACTTGACTTCTGCCTCTCAGAAAATCTAGAAAATATATTCCAGTGAACATTTTGTTAATCAGACAATATAGTGGATATAGCAAAAAAGTCATGCACGTTACATCGCATTAGCTTGACCATAGTGCTGGTGTTATGGGAGGGGCTTAGAGGGAAGAGCTGCAAGAGGAGGGACGTATAGTTTCATATTCTGGTGCTTGCTGTGTTTTTTCCCTTCCAGATTTCTGCCTACTGCAGCTTTAATGACTACGTTTTAGAGATGCTGGTAATCTGATTTGATTGCTGTTGGACAGAGCCAGGCTAGGTGTTCCTCTTGTTTGTAATCTTTATGCTAAGCTAACCAGCTGCTGGATGTAGCTTCGTTTTTACTGTACGGTCATAAAAGTGATATTAGTCTGAGAACTCACATGAGTCGAGAGGCAAAACCGGTCTGGAATCATGACTTGCAATAACATAATAGCCTGTTTCTAAATGTGATATTGTGATGGGTGGATGGTGAACATAATGAAGGATGGGAACAGTTTTTCACTGCGTTTACTGTTCTAACCAGGAGTAAAGGTGCACATGCTGCAGCCTAATGGAACTGCCCTACCCTCTGATGCTACAGCTCACGATTTTAATAGGATTACCCAATGCTCCTTTAGGATACTGCAAACTAAAATATGCATTATGGAAATGCTGTCCGGAGGGTGATGCTGTGCTTCTGTTGCATAACATGAGCAGCAGTCTGGGGGAAGTGGGGATCACTGCACAGTCCTGGCTCTGAGAGCTGCCCTGGATGTTAGTGTGGGGATGTGGGGGCCTCCCTGCTGGATGAAACCACCCGTGTTTCCCTGAGCTGGTGGGGCAAGTTGACACTGGTTACCTGACATCATCCTCCCTGTGCGTCGACAGGTTGTACATAATGAACACACACACATGCACACAAACCAGCAGCGCTCTGCAAACACCGCAGACTGGAGGCAGCAGCTCTGGACACCATCACCATCATCAAATGTGAGACCACTCACGAATCCCCGCATCAAGACGTCCACCCGTGTTATTAACGATGCGGAAAAGCTTTTCACTGGCCGTTTTTTTTTTTTTTTTTTTTTTTTTTTTTTTTACGCAGCCGCGCAGCTCAAGGGCAAGCAGAGCTCAGGATTAAGGAGCCCAGAGAAAGCAGCTGTTAGCGGGCGGAGGGGAGCTGCTACGGTTCCTCGTTACGCACGGAAGGGTCGGTGTGGCTTTGGAGCAACATCGTATAAAATAAACCCAAATATTCTGCAGTCACGGTGACATTCAGGCTGCTTACATTCTGAAGGGAGAGACGGCTCGCCCGACATTTTGCGCCACGGCTCTGCTTTTAATCTCCACATCAACGTACGGGGACGGTTCTGTTCTTTTTAAAGGAAGAAATAAAGCATATACATGTATATATATGTTTCTTACCCGGGCCGCCATCTTCACGGTTGCGGTAAATCAAGTGATGCAGCTCGGGTCAATGAATGATAGGACGGCGGGGACGGTGAGGGCAAAGACTCGGCAGCAGATGGGTTTATAAGCTGCGGCGCACCTCGCTCTGATTGGCTGGCTGAGGCGGAAGCGTGCCGACGGAGAAGGGGGATGTCACCGTCAGCTCGCGTGTGATTCAGGAGGATCACTCATCTCCGTGAAAGAACAACTCACATGGCAGATTGATAAAAGCAGGCAGGGCTCGGTTTCTGCTCCAAAAGACGCTCATATGCAAATCTGACACGTGTTCGCCCATATGACTGAATTCCTTTCGCAATAAAACCCATTTAAACTGCAAATAAACCTGATCCGCTTTCAAATATGATAACTAAAACCATACACGTGAAGTTATTAGCACATTCCCTACTACCACTCATCTTTACTTGCTATTTCTGCTCCATAGTTCATCAGTTTATTGAGTTCAGAACCTTATTTGAGGCCTCTTCAGCACCATGGACAGCGCCCCACACTCTGAACCATCCCACTGCAGGGTATAAAATCCTGCAGGTCCAAGGAGAAACAGTACAAGCACCCAACTGGAATACAAAATAGGTAATGGAACAGCACAATCCTCATGTGTAGGGAAAAAAAACATCAATATTGGGCAATTAAAGTGCAGTATCGGCCTCTCAGGACAGAGCTCAGAGCACAGAGCATGCTCAGTCTATTTAAATGTCACAATAGGATGCCCAGGCTTCACTGAAGTCAGTCTATTTATGATTTTCATATATAAGATTTGCTATTGTTGCTTTTGGCCACCTGTTAATCTCATATTCTGGTAGCCACAGCATCTCTTATCAGTTGGGTCAATCTATAATTTAGGGACTTTTAAAGTCCATGGGATACATCTTATGTACATTTTTATCAAAAGTAAAAAAAAAAAACAACTCATGTTTATTATGTTCATTATGATCATGTTTATAAAAATTCCATAATTATTTAGTATGGAAACGATTGCTTATTAACAAAAAATGACTGGATATCACTAAAATGTCAACTCAATAATCGTCCGAATTTAATACCAACCACCTTCTAATTAGCTAAACAATAATAAAATGAGCTGATTCAGAAATAGTTTGGATTGTGTTCTTTTTATTAAGTTCAGATAATCATGACAGATGTTTCTTTTTTGGAAATATATTAAATTTTATATGGAAAATAACAAATTGTATCAGTGTCCGAGAAATCACTTTCTACTAAGTTCCCCATTACAAAAACACCTCTCAAGGAAGTGTGTTAATTCCAGATCACATGACCTGCTCCACATGATGTCATTTCCTCCTGAAGAAAAGACTGGCAAGACTCCAAGGCTTTCTGAGTTATTTGATATAAAGTAGTCAACAGGTTTACTACAATATCTGTAGAAACAACTTTCAATTTCAATTTTACTCGATTGTATATATAATATTTAGAAGAATCTTTCTCTAAAATGCCATGTGGTCTTTGGTTATAGGTGGCCATGTTGATTTTAGGCCTGAAAACAGCAAAAATGTTAACTATGATACAAAAAGTCCTGCAATTATACATTGACCCAGGTACATTATCTTCTATGCCATATTTTTACATATGTGAATCTATCATATATATTTACAGTACCATTCAAAAGTTTGGGGTCACTTAGAAATGTCCTTATTTTTGAAAGAAAAACAGTTTATGAAGATAACATTAAATGAATGATAAATCCAGTGTAGACATTGTTAATGTGGTAAATGACTGTTCTAGCTGGAAACGGCTGATTTTTAATGGAATATCTCCATAGGGGTACAGAGGAACATTTCCAGCAACCATCACTCCTGTGTTCTAATGCTACATTGTGTTAGCTAATGGTGTTGAAAGGCTCATTGATGATTAGAAAACCCTTGTGCAGTTATGTTAGCACATGGATAAAAGTGGGAGTTTTCATGGAAAACATGAAATTGTCTGGGTGACCCCAAACTTTTGAATGGTAGTGTATATGTGTACATATCCATATGTTTACTAACTATATCATTTCTTTACATATTCATATGTCAATTCACTATGTCATATATTTGCATATTCATATGTAGATTTATCATGCCTGATATAGTGTTTCTATGAAGCTTTTATTTTTCAACCTTTATTTTTTATTGTACTGTTGTAATCCTTGTCCTGCTTCTTTTATGCCTCATCTGTATCCAGCTGCTGTAACATGTAAATTTCCTCAGTGAGGGATCAATAAAGTTCATCTTATCCGATCTTAGCTGTGAGGCTTGTTTTGCCCTACAAAGGCAGCAACTGCAGACAGCGAAGATGAGAAAAAAAAAGGTTTGAAGTCTCTCTCCTTTTACATGAGTGTCTTACATAAACACTTTATGGTCACTTTTTTTGCAACATCTTGCTAGATCTAAACATCAGGAACAGCACTATTTCTGTGATATTTCATTAGTTCTTTGGTTTGTAAAATCTCAGAAAAAGGTGAAATGTCAAAAAAGTGTGCTCCACAACCCAAAAAGATTCAGTGTACTGCCATAGAGATTTTAAGAAATTACCAATATGCACATTTAATAAGTCAGAATCAGAACATTTTGACTTTAAGAAAAACAACATAAAAAACACCAATTAATCGTGTTAGTTCGGACGGGTATGGCGTCAGTGAGTCACATGACCATTTTCTGTCCAATCATTTACTGCTAGAGTCCAGCCCACCCACTGAGAGAGCTTTATAGCTGAGGCAGCGTTCGTTCATTCATTCATTCAGCCACGTCCTACTGTTCATCTCCTCTTCACAGATCTAGCAGGTTATAAAACTCAGTATTTGGAGATTTTTTTTTTCTTACCTTCTGACTTGATAGGGACGGCATGGCTCAGTGGGTAGCGTGGCCGCCTTGTAACTGGAGAGTTGCCGGTTCGATCCTCGCCTGGAGAGCTCCTGTCGACGTGTTCCTGAGCAAGACACCGAGCTCCTAACTGCTCCTGATGGGTCGTGGTTAGTGGCTTGCATGGCAGCTTCCGCTATCTGTGTGTGAATGTGATGTAAAATGTAATACTTTGGGTATCTTTTCCGGTATAGTAAAGCGCTATATAAATATAGACCATTTACCATCATGTCAGGGCGGCTCGGTCCGTTTTTTAGGTGGAATTTCATTGTTGACATCAAAGTGGGTCAGCCTCGCAGAAATTGAAGAAGTCCTAAATCTCTAGAGAGTTATTCACAAAAAAATCCCTTCGAACAATTTTAAAATCCAGCAGGAGCGTCTCAAAAGTCGAACCCAACATCCAAGCGGCGTAGAAACTTTTGCTCTGTTTCGGCTACCTGCTTCCGCCCACTGGAGTGACGTCATAGCCGTGCCACCGTAGCACCGTGGACTCCTGCAGCTCCTGCGCCCCCTGCTGTTTGGGTGGCCATTTCATCCAGCCGCAGCTTTCCACCCTCACCTGTGTAGGTAATGATATTAACCCAGTAATATTCTGTTGATTTCTGCAATTTCAAAAGTTTCATTTAGCAGATGCTTTTATCTGTAGTAGTGCCTTGCTGACTGCTCTTCTGCATGTAGTTGGTCTGGCCCCAATCCCTTGCATGCAGTTGAGAAGGTCATGTATTAAATGAATCTGAAGGAAATGCAACACACTTGGAGCCTTATATAGTCTACATAGGCTAATTTAATTAAATTCCAACATATTTCCAAGGGAGCTTTGTGAGCTTTATCAACAATTACAAAAGAATACCTTTGGTAACCGTTCCAGTTTTTAAACAAGTCAGAGTTACATAAAAATGGTTATTGAGTGTATATGAGTTCTGACGTTCTTCTACATGGCAGTCTTGTCTGCATAAGCAAATGATGACAGTGTATGCACAACAAAGTGAATATCTGGCCTGCAGCAATTTGCTGGAATAAACAAGAATGAGACATTGTGCCACCTCAGTGTGAGTAATGGACTCAGCCTGGCAAGTACTATAAAAAAAAAACTAAAGTCTATCTCTGACAGTGTCTGGATCACAGACAACCACCATGAACCAACCAGCACATTAAGGTTGTTGTTCATTAATGCTACTGATAAATTTGAAATATTGCCAAACCAATGTTCATCCACATCCTTATTTTCTCCCCTCTGGAGACAAACAATGCAGGAAACACATTACTCCAGTCAGCGTCAAATTACACTGGTTACACATTCATTTTAGACTTCAATTAAGATTCTGTTGATCACATTTAAATCTGTGTGTCACAGAACTGTGGATTTTTGACCCATCAGATCAGAAAATCAGACAGGGTTAAAACAAAGGAGGTCATGCTTTTATTGTTCAGGCTTAACTGTGACAAACAATTCAGTCAGTGACTTAGTTTAAAAAGCTTTTAAAAACCCCATATAGAGCCTAGCGTGTGTATAATATATCAGAATTTCTTTTCTGATAGCGGTTTTAATGCTTTATTGTTGCTTTTTGTTGTCAAATGCATAGATATAAAGTTTTTTCCTTTTCCTTTTATTAATATTGTTATCATTATTAGGTTTGCCTGTTCACAGAAAATAGTGTTAGACATGGCTACTCTACCAACAGGCTATAGAAGTTTTTTCTGTTACAAAAAGCAAGAACAAACTCAGTCAAATCAACATTCATGCATGAATGGATTTACTCCCAAAACACATCACACAAGACAGCAGTAAAATTTGATTGAAAAATGTATTAGAACAGCATTATTCGACTTGGGATTTGAATGTACGTAAATATGCTATTGCTAAAATGTTCTGCCTGTGGTAACCATGCTGGGTGTCATTTTGCATTTAATTTGGTTGCAGTTTTTAATGAGAGAAATATTTTTGTGATTTCCTCTGAGTGACCCAGAAGAACGTTTAATGGAAAACACACCGGAGTGAGATTAAAAACATAAACGATTACAAACTGCCTAAAATATAGTAATGATAGTTATGTACTCATGAAATATTATAGCAATTAAATATAATTAGGTTACATTATTGTGTTGAAGTTTCTATAAAAACATGCCACTAATTAAAACTGCAATATAATCAGTAATCTACAGGGTGGGCCATAAGTTTCCATACATAGGAAAATGTATAATGTATATTTTTTTAATGTTTCAGATACCCTAGAAGATGCGTGTGACACTATCTTTGGGGGCACTTGAAGGCCATGGTGTATCAGGTGAAGATACGAGACATAAATCATCTCCAGGAACGGATCCCCAATGCCATGACAAGCATAACAAGCTCATCAACAGTGGAAAATATGTATTAATATGTGTTTTCAAAACAATGGTAATCATATAGAGCACATTATATAAATAAAAACGGTTGTCCAACATAAAATGTTTATTTTTCCTATGTATGGAAACTTCTGGCCCACCGTGTATAAAGACATGCTTTGGAGGACTCTTATTCAACACTGGGTGATACTCTCCTGAATGGACTTTCTATGTCTTGATTATCATTGTCACAAGCTTGTCTTGTCTGTGTGTTTTCTAGTCATTCCTTTGTTTGTGGTCAGGTGTTGTGGTGCATTGTCATCATGTAAAGCTTTTTATGAACCTCAGGAGGAATAGCTGCAACAATGCTGCACCTAATAGGGAGTAATAAACTAAACAGTTCAGTACATAATTAGGCCTGTGTAAAACCTGCTTATGAGGTTAGAAGAGCATCAGCAAAACTACGACATAAGTGTCTTTTGCTATCTTTCAGTGTGTAACGGCTGAGAGAACTTCCAGTCAGACTGAGAGGAGCTCAAGTGCTGTAAACACGGAGTCAGTCAGTGATGATTCAGAATGAGATGCCCCCTGGTGGCTAAGGGCTGAAATAGTTGACCTTTCGACCCTCGGTGTTTGGTCCAAGCCTAATCCAAAAGCACACAATGCTGCTACCTTATCATATGACTGAGTATTTTCACCTCTGTTTGAAGACTTGGTGTCAAACTTGTGTTCTTGAATTAACTATTCCACTGATAATGTTAACCTAAACAAGTTTATGCCAGCTCCTATCCATTCTTTGAAGCATTTGACATTAAAATGTCATCACCTCAGCTATTTCCACCCTTAATGATTCTCAAGGGACGCTTTTAGGTTCTGAAGAACCAGTAAGCAGTAACCGAATTGCCTGTAGTGGGTTTTCCTTCTGGATTGGAGGTTTAAAACTCTCCAAATATCACTTCAACTGCAGCTGCTGTTGGTCCCTTCAATGACTCTCTGCTGCCATGCTGTGGTCAAACTGCGAACTGCCTCAAAAGCATCATAACACCACCCCAGCTGTAAAACCCCATGATGTGAAAATAAACAATGCACTCCATGCTTGTAAAGGTTTTTATATAAAGTACCTGTAACAGTTGATCAAATTATTCTTATTTCTCACATACATATTCATACATCCACATAGTAACAGATTGCAGCATCAGCACTCTAGTAACACTAGTAGCCTTGAATTTTGTTCAACAAAGATTCTTGTTTACACAATATGATTCACAAATGAAAAGGAAGGAAAACCGACTTCATCGTCATTAGAAGCATCATATGTTGCACGATAGTTTTTGTCTTGTACGTGTTGCAAGATAAAATATGGCACATTGTTATGAGTTGATCGATGATGAGAGCATGTATAGGAGGGGGGTGTAGCCAACCCACACTTTTTTCTCCACTTCTGGAAGAAGGTTCATTCAGAGGACAAGTTTCCTTTCCTTGTGTTTTTACTGTCCCTGTACAGCTGACAGGATCGGAGCAGGAGGAAGTAGAAAGAATGAAAAATTTCCAGGGAATTTTGCGCATTGAGAAATACATCATCACTCCTCGACTGTAAAAATGTGACATCTACACGGTGCTGAATAATATAAACGTAATATTCAACATGTGAGTGTGTGTGTGTGTGTGTGTGTGAGGGGGCTGTGGGGTAATTAACATTTTAAAAGCAGAACTAGTAGAAGTAACCATTTGCTGAAATCTGCCCTCAGAATAATTGTTCAGTCAGTGTTCACCTGTAATGTGTTGCAACAAGACTGTCAAGCTTTGCGTTTCACATTATTACACATATTTCAAGACTTTGGTGGTTGGCGTCTTTCCAAAATCACAAGAGCAAATGTGAAGAATGACTGACTCTAACACATGCTACAATCATTAGCTTGTCCAGCTAGCTATCTTACGACCAACAGTGGTGACCTGAAGGCTAAACAGCCATTGCTAGTCATTAGCTTATACGGCTGTGCTAATGACTAGCATATCAGTTTTGTTGTATTTACCTGCTGTGTGGATGCTAAACCATGTAGCAATAAGAGTTTAAAGTAATGTTAGCAGCTTTATCCTGCAAACCATCTGGTTTGTGTAGGTTTACGCTCCAATACCAACAGCTAGCGTTACCTTAGCTAACAGTTGCCATACGTTTGACTTTCCTAACATTAAAAGTGAAAAAATAAAAGTCCAGTTTTACGTTTATCCTGATAAAATTTAAATATAGAGATTAGCTAGATTCAGTAAAAGAACAATATTTCTCAAGTTTCATGAGCTGGTGAGGATACTAACTTTTTCCAAAAACCTGTTAGCTTTAGCGTCTGCCTTCTAGCACAGCTTTACCTGTTTAGCGATCAAGAACATATTTAAGAGACCTTTAACATAATTTTGAAATGAGTCAACTAGAAACAATAATGAGTCAGTCCAGATTATTTTTTAGCTTATTAGCCATTAGCTAACTTGGGCTAGCCAGAGAGTGTTGCAATTTTAGCTTATTAGCTGTTGCTGCAAGTGTTTTGTTTACATGAGTCTGATTAAGGACTAATTGTCTAAAAAATGACAATAGGACGTTTTCCATTGCTAGAACTTGCATTTTAGCCATTTTAGGGTGACCCAGCTGTTTGGGGTGTGTTCCGACTGCAGGAAACACCCCTGTAGAAGCATTTTTGGCCATTTTTGAGGGAGAGAAAAGTGCCTACTTCAGAATAAGTTTACCAGGCTGTTCCTCTAAATGTCACCTTGTACCTGCCCCTTTCCCGCTGTGGAAAACCACCATCTGATCATAAATTAGACACTTTTATCACTGTTAACTGTGTATTTGCTGTGTGCCAACAGAAAGCTTGACAGATATTGTGACGCTAAACAACCTTTTGATTTAGCACAAGGAATCCACAATCTATTAAATCTGGATGACACTGAAATTCTGCTATTACTTTAATCTCTTTTCTTCCACTTATGTCTTGCTATAGAGAGGAGGATTTGCAACCTTTGGACACACCTGTCATCCTTTACCTTGCAGTGATCCATCTACTTCTTGCTGTTTGGATCATCAAGTACGACAAATTGTGTAAAAAAAAAAATAAAATCAACAGTCGCATTGGGAATGCCATTAAGAGAATTGCTACTTGTCTACTGTTCAACCCATCAGAAACAGCTAGGAGGAAGGACGTGGAAACAAGCTTGTTTGTCATGGATTCATTCTTGGTGTGCATATTTGTCTCGTGAGGTCTGACTCTGGATCAAGGCTACATGTTTTTCTTTACAGCATGGTACCTGTTGCAGCCTGGTCGGTTATCATCTGAACACGAAACACAACCAGAGTTAAAACATCACCTGCATCGTGGAGACACCCAGTCTGGAAAGAGGCATGACATTCTGTTTCAGCTTCTAAAATCCCTTTAAAAATTTGTTTCAGCTTCTTTTAATAATATCAGTGAATGCCAAATATCAGTTTTGAGAAATTATTTCACTAGCAGAATGTTGAATGCTCCAGCTTTGGATGACTCCAGTTTTGGCATACATTTTGCAAAGTGACACATAAAACTTCACTGTGTATTAAAATCACAAGCGTTCCGTTATACCGTCCATGTCCTTGCCATGTGAAGAAAGTCCCCTTTCTCTGGTCTCGGGTACACAATGTAGCAACATTATGAAAAAGCTTATTCATGATTCCTTTATAGTCCTTCTTGTTCAGCAGTCAAGAGACTCTGAGTTGGCTCATGTTTCTTTCTGTTTTTGTCGTTTTCTTCTTTTGTATGAAATAATGAGTCTTTAGAATGATATGGCACAAGATCTCTGCCATGTCTAAGAAGGCAGAGGTTTTTTGAAAATTGAAGACAGTTTGTTGGCTACGGATGGACTTGGTGATATGACATCATGGCGTCAAGGTAAAGAATCTCTCAGGACTGAACATGTGAAACATCTATGTGTTCTTTAACACGTAGATGTTTCACACACGTGAAACATCTATGTGTTCTTTAATCTAAGATAATGTTTTAAAAGGGCACCATTTAGCTTAAAATTCTGCTTAAAGGGGAGTTCTGCCAATATTCCAGTATAAACAGTTGTATCATGTCTTGAGGATCTTTCCAAAGTTTGAAAAAATACGCTTCAATTGATGGAAAAGGGATCAAAGATAGATCCAGATTCAGTTGCTAATAGGAACTGTAGGATCCAGCCATTCTAGAGTATTCTAGAAATACGTCTTGAAATAAGCCGGTGGAGCACTCCTTTGATATCCATTCAGACTGAACCAAACTCCTCTATGAAGCCAGGGTTTTTTAACAAACCCAATCTAATCTGAAACTGTTTTCCCAGATGTGAAAATGATTTAATGTTAGTGGGCACCACGGACGCAAGAACTACCAATGCTGTACTCATGTATTCGCAGGAAAAGCACAGCTACAACTAACCTGTCACACATTTCCCTCACTGAAGACTCCTTGTGACAAGTCGCCTTGATGTCATATCACTCGGTCTAGCTTTCAGCAGTGGCATCCGCTCAGTCTCTTCAGTAATGTGAGATGCGGTGTGCCCAACACAAAGCAGCATGCTAGGAAACCTATAGAAGCACACATGCATGTCAAACAACTCAGTGAATAAGTAAGCCATCAGGTCAGCAGACCAGAGAGTCTCTAAATATAGACCGGACTGCACCAAACAGGACGGGCCCTGTTCAGACCAGACCAGACCAGAGCAGATGGACAGAGAGACAGAAAGAGCTGATGCTGTATTAGTTTGTCCTGGCTGCTGTGGAGAGCAATGAGCAGAGTGGGTGGGTGTGGGGACTTCAAACAGCAGCTAAGGTCTCTGGAGCCGAGTGGCGACATCAAAGCCTTGTCTTTGAAGAAAAGTCACATGTACGCTTGTAGCATCTGGCCCTGCCCTTCCACACCTGGAATATAATCACATTTACTTTTCATTCTGACGTGGGGAGGCATTGGCTGAGAGAGATCACATGATATACTCATCTCCTCTCTGAACATGTCCTCATGACTACCAGTCATTCATACAGCGTGACACACACAACACGAGTGCAGTGTTTTAAAAAGAAAAACTGGCTTCTTTTCTTTCTTTCTTTCTTTCTTTCTGTCTGTCTTTCTTTCTTTCTTTCTTTCTTTCTTTCAGCACCACTATGGACTGCAGGAGAAAGTGCGGAGTAAGAGAAATGTGTAAAATGTGCCCTGGAGGGGTCAGTATTGCATTTTCCCATTTTTTCCAGTGTTTGTAAATGTAAACAGCTTGTAGGATCGCTTCTTTAATCATCATTAATATGAGCCAAACGGATTTGAAACTCTTGAAAATACATAGCTGGTTTCCCAATTCAGAGAAGATTTGACTCGATAAACCCAAATGTTCCCTTAAAAGTAGAGAACTTTATATAATATGCAGCTGGATTAATCCACTGCAGTACAATTATGCCAAACATGAATGTGAATTTGATCGTCTGACAAATTTGCAGACTAGCTGACTCTAGCTCATCCATGTTATGTTATTAGGTAAGACTTGTTATGGTACAACAGTGGACTTTGCCACTTTTGGTGAGTGCAATAAGCTGGGGTAGGATTATAGGAATAAGGTAAAGTGGAGTTGGCAATAAGCAAGTGGTCATGTGCAAGGACGTATGAAGTGACCTCATGCAACGTGGTTCATTTCTCTATAGATAAAAATGCCTGGATGCTTGATATATATATGTATATAGCTATATCTCTACAGACGGGCGACAAGTGAAAGGAAAAACCAACATAAAGTGTATTAATACGGTGTTGAGTCATGACATGCTGCCAGAACACCTTCGATGCTCCTTAGCATTGATTCTCCAAATGCCTGGAAGTCTACTGAAAGGACAAAAAACATTCTTCCAAAAATATTCTTTCATTTGGTAGACACTACTGATCTCCCTGGGTGTTCATCTGGGACTGGAAAGGTCACAGCATATTATTCACAGTGTTTTCCAGCTTAGCAAATCATTCAATGACCTCTCATGTCTTATGGATGGAGACCTTGTCATCCTGGAAGAGACCACTTGACCATGTGAACCTTCCATCTAATGGGAAAAGAGGACCCAAATGGCTGCCACAGAACCATCACATCTCCTCATAGGCCTGTATCGTTCTCTTGGTGCACCTCAAACATGCACTCATCCACTTACTGACAATATATCATTTGTTTCCACATCTCTGTAGATCAGTGCCTGTGGTTTTTGTCCCACTGAACTGTCAAATATGCATCCATCTTGGCAATAAGGCAGCTATGCACTGCAACCCTAGACTAAAATATCCCTCTCTATGTAACTGTCAGCTGACTGTTTTGCTGACATTCTCATTCACAAGCTGGAATAGTTTGCTGTCGACAACAATTTCTGACCAGTTTGACGGTTTTCCTACAGACATTAATGCAGATGTCTTCTCAGTTAATGCTCTTTTTGAAGCACCGGACAGCTGAGCCATCATTGCGACTATAGCTCCTGCCATCCGTGCCCAAACAAGAAACCCTTTTCAAAAATCCTCAGGTCCTGCTCAGCATTTTCATACAAACTATACCACGCTGTGTGGAAGATCTGGATGTGTTGTGTGTAAATGTCAGATAAATTGTATGATTATTCTCCTGCACAGTATTGTTTATGTATTAAGAAGACATTGTAGTCCTGCAGTGCCACCTTGTGGTCTGTTCCGCTTTTATTTTGTTAAGGGCGCGTTTCTTCTTCTTCTGCGGTTTTTGTGACGCCGAACTTCCTGTTTCTTTGTCTAAACAACGTTGTGCTCACGTATCGTCGGAGAAACGGTAAAAGCTGTCTAGAAACGGTAGTTATACATCACATTTATCTGTTTGAATTGTATTAAGGAAAGGTTTACATTGTGATTTACCTCATTATACTGTATTCGTAGCTCTGAACAGCGACGTGTGTGTATGTCTAGCTGGAGAGCATGTTAGCTGATGGCTAACACTTAAATTAGCGCCCTTGGAACGGCGGAATGAGGTATGAAAATGTTAGATATGCATTATTATCAGATGAGTTGCGTTTATTTGTACTGGATGTGAACATGATTTATATGTGAATTGTTTGTGATACTACAGTGAGGCATTTTGTATTCTGTTTAATTCTGTAGTTTTCACGGTGCTTATGGTACACGGTGCTGGTCGAGAGAGACTAAATCAACACCTGTTTGAAACTCTGCGTCTTGCTGAATGAATCCAAGGGGCCGCTACATTGTGTTTCTTTACTTACTTATTCAGATTTTTCTTTTCATTTGTCACCCATCTGTGTTTGTATATATGTATAAATATATATATATTTTCATCCTTAATTATGAAAATCTGTGTTGTCTGGCGTCTCTGATCCCATTTGTTTTTGTCAAAGCACACAATAAAACCTCAGTGGGGATTTCAGATTTCTTTCCTGAGCTCACTAAAACAAGGTACAGGTCAGATTGGGCCTCAGACAAAAGACTGAAATGATAGAGATCTCTTTCTGATAATGTCACATCATGAACCCAGCTGGCCAGGATTTCAATAAACCATCGCTTTCCTTGTCTCTGTTCTCAAAAACACTGTTGCCAACAAACTAATGATGGTATTTCTGCTTGCTATCTTGAGCCAAGCAACGCAGAAATCGAATACCAACAATCAGGTTGTCACTCTTGAGATCTAATCAGATTCAGTTTGTCAGATAATGAGGCTAATGGTGTAGGCAGCAACACAACAACCCTGGTTTTATCTGTTTTGTGGTAAAACTGCTGCCTTCAGGCAAGACACTGCTGATGATTTACTGCCTGAAAGCCGTTTTAGTTTAAGTGACTCATTACCCAACTCAAAAGATTTTAATGCTGCATTTGATTGCAGAACATCTTTCTTCTGGGTAACGAACAGGAAATTTGGTTAATCATAAACTAGTGGAGATGCCAGACAACAGCACTGCTCAAAAGTAGAGCCACACTGCATTACATTAGTCTTCCTGTCTTCAACCTATCAACTTCCTATCCATCCCGTCATCCTTCCTATCGGTCAAGGCCTATCAGGAGTTTGGTCTTCTCCTCTTCTTTCTTGCTCTCGTTCTTCAGGTCAGCGAACACCTGCGTAAAGAAGTGTGGGTCGGTGTTGATCTGGAGCATCTTGCCGCTCATGCGGTTGATGATCTCCAGGCAGCGGTCCCAGAAGGCCTCCTTCTCCGCCTCGACCAGGAAGGGCTTCAGTGGGTAGGAGATCTCGTTGCCCATGTAGGAGTAGGACAGGTAGAGGCAGGTGAGCAGCGAGGCCTGCAGCTCGCGCTCCGAGGCCACCTCAGCCGAGACCACGTCACGGCACAGCATGTAGAGGAAGACCACGTTGGCCGGAGTGATGAAGCCCTGATCCTGCCAGCCCTGCAGGAGGAGGGAGCGGTCCACGCTGCGCAGCCACAGCACCGGATCTGTCGGGGATAGACGCTTCAATCTGTAGCACCGACGGCACAGGAACTCACCCAGGCTACGCATGAGTTCACTGGTGGAGGCCTTGGTTCAGGAAAGGGGGATGGAGGAAGAGCAAAGGACAAGGAAGGTAAGAAAGAGGGTTAAGACACAATCATTTTGATGAAATTATGAAGAAAATTTGTTGACCTGTGACTGAAAAACAGCAATTTGCGTTACCTGGACAATGACACGTTTTGGTGTGCCAGCTGCAGTGGAAGGCTGGATCCCAGAGCCTGTGAGGGAATTCTTTTTGGCAACGACAGTAGCTACGTTCGCCAGGGTCTTGGAGGTGGGCAGGTGGGAGGAGGTAGTGGTGGTGGTGGCTGAGGGGTCCTGGCTGGATGAGTAAGATGTGAGGTTAGCGCAGGACTGAGACTTCTTCAGCTTCAGGCTGTTGGAGGCCGAGTTGGCCGTGGCAGCAGCATGGCCGTCCGGAGAGCTCCCTTTCCCGCCATCCCCTCCCTCCGACTGAAGCTTCTTGGAGCCCTTCCTCTTCGCCGATACGGCCACGATTCGTTTCCATGGTAACACGCTGATGATGGAGGGGCGTTTGAGGGACTTTGCAGCCGCGGCGGCAGCATCCTTGGCATTCTTGCTGTTCTGGACGGCTGTGTAGTGGCCCACCGTGGCTGGGCCGTCCTCAAACAGCGCTGCCTTGCGGTAGCTGGGAGACAGCGATAGCACCGTACCCATGACGACTGAGGAGGTTTAGCAGAGGGACAGGATGGAGTGGGAAGCAGCGGGGAAAAGCTCTTTGATTGGTCTAGACAAAGAGCTTTGAGAGGGCCAAAGCGTCTCACTTCTGGAGGAAGTTGAACCTGTGAGCAAGGAAGTAAATATTCTCAATTAGTTACATTATATGGAGCAAACGGTGCAAAGCCGATCAACAACGAACAACTGATTAACCCTTGTGTTGTGCTGTGGGTCAAATTGACTCATTTTAAAGTTTGAAAATGTGGGAAAAAAATATTTTTATGTCCACATTTTCAACATTTTTGGGGAATTTTTAAACATTTTTTTGTGGAAAAAAAGAAATGTTAAAAAAAAATGTTTCTTTAAGAACACAAAAAATAATCAACCAAAATCCAGCAAAATTCACTGGATTTTGGTTGATTTTTTTGTGAATGTTCTTAAAACATTAGATGCTTTGCTGATATATATGTAAACACTTTAGATATTTTTAGGATTTTTTGGAAGATTTTTTGCTAGCTTTTTGAAAATATTTACAAGAATTTTCTTGCCAAATTCGGGGGATTTTTTAAAAATAAAACTTTTAGGGAATTACTGGAATTTTCTTCCTGAAGGTTTTGCAAATTTTCAGAAATTTGGGGAAATTTTTGTTGAATTCCTGGAATTTTTTCAGACAAGGAAACAATATTTTTTGGCGCTGGTAAATGAAGACAACAGGAGGGTTAAACAAGAAAAGCACTCAGAGAGCACAATACTTCGCCAAGGCTGCTCAGTTGTATAATTTCCAACTAATAACTCCCCATAAGTCCGCAGCGGTGGATTTGTAGTAGGATCGCAATCATGCGATCGTCAGCAGGCAGCTGATGTAGCGTTCACTTGTTGTCATGGTTACAGTGACGCCGTGATGCAGACTACAAGCAAAATCTAATCAGATGGTCCTTGTGTCATTTCTGACCTTCCCTGACAATTTCATCCAAATCTCTTATTCTGTTTTTGAGTAATGTGGCACAGAGACAGACAGATTCACAGACAAACATACGCTGATTGTCACTTTACTCCACCGTGTTCCTTGGTGGAGTAATAATGATCAAATTGTAAAATTCAGTTAATTAAAGAGGACTTCACTCTTGGCTCAGTACTAGCTTTGTGTGAGCATTCATGTACATCTCATGATCATCCTCGGCACATTAACTCTAGTCAGATTTCTTGGTGACAGCTGACTGAATGGCTGCTATGAGCAAATTCAGTGAGGAAGACCATGAGGTACAACTGAAGGCAGCTTACTACACCTTTCTTCAAAGCATTCATGATCTTCATCAACTGACAGGTCATTTTAATGATCTTACTAGCAAGGACAGAATGAGATCCTTTTAATTTTTTTTAAATTTTGAGTTTAAGTTTCATAAATCTAATTAATTTTGGTATGGTTCAAACTACTGTTTCTACCTTCACACTGAAGCCTTTAACTGTTTTAGTGGATGATGTCAGTGTCAAGCAGCTACAAAGACAACTGAACAAAGTGCATCCTCTTTGATAAACTCAGAGATGTCTAAAATGCCAGAAAATGCA
This sequence comes from Amphiprion ocellaris, assembly GCF_022539595.1. Taxonomy (NCBI): domain Eukaryota; kingdom Metazoa; phylum Chordata; class Actinopteri; family Pomacentridae; genus Amphiprion; species Amphiprion ocellaris. The sequence continues at coordinate 3,120,873 of NC_072784.1, read as the reverse complement.
AGAATAAAGACTTTGAGTTAAGATTTTCTACTCTCTTTTAGTCAAACTACTGCTTCCAAAGTCACACATTTATCGCTAGTTTTTGTGAAGTGTGAGTCACAAGAAAAATGATCGAGGTGTCTTTTCCATTATTTCTCTTCCAAAGCTTTCTGCCTCATCTCACACTCTAATGGAGCTTCCTCACTATGGATGTACTGTACCTGCCCTTATAGATATTTCCAAAAGGATCTTGCTGTTGCCTAGCAACCACGACAAGTACATCCCCTAAAAAAAAACACCCTGAGATGCAGTTAATGTGCTAATCGAGGAAGTGGACTTTGAGTTGAGATTTTTGACTGTTTCTAAGGTCAGGACTTCCTGCTCGATGTTTGACTTGTTTTTGTGCAGAGTGATTGAGGATTCTTCAGTGATTCCCCTGAAGAAGACCATAAAATATGGTTGACAACCGACACAGAAGGTCAGTAAATGGACCTTGAGTTGATGTGGAGTTATTACTGTTTCCAGGGGAAGAAATAAACTCTCACTTTTTCATTGTTTTTTGTAGTGAATGAGTGAGTGCATATTGTTTACTTACTATTTTCCCCAAAGCTTTCAGCCTCATCTCACAGTCTTCCTCAGCTGATATTATTTACACGATATATGGGGATGTCACTGTCCCCTTGTAACCATGACAACTGAAGAAAAGAACTAATATCCGAACATCGAGGAGTTTTTGTGTTTCTTCTAAACTTCCATTGGGGAAGCCCGAAAAATTTGATTGAAAATCTCTCCAAAACATCAATAAGTGGGGTTTAATTTCATTTTCTGGTGCTTTCACGGGTCAAAATACTGTTTCAGAACTCAGAAATTAGCTGTCACACTGTGGTTTCTACTTGTTTTTGTGAAGAAGGTCCAAGAGAACAAGTGTTCATGGTCTGCTTACTAGTTTTTCAGCCTCAAAGTTTTTCAGCCTCATCTCAGTTACAAGCAGTAAAAAGCTAGTAAGTGATCTTTGAACTAGAATTTTTCTTTGTTTTCACAAATCAGGGCTTCCACACTTGAGATTTAACTCCACCTTGTGAGGAGTTTATGTGAATAAAAGTCATCATGTTCCACTTTTCTCTGAAGATTTCAGATTTATTTTTGCTGTTTTCCTCTGCGGATGGAGTTTGGATGTGGCTGCCCAGATAGATGTTACCATGGGGACGTTCCTGTTCCCTAGCAACCATGGCAACCGAGTGAACTCCACCCCTTTGAGGAAGACTCCTAATGGCAGTTGAAAGCTGAAGTTGAAGTATTTTTTTCAATTTTACTTATTCTTAGATCATCGTAGGGAGTAAGTTCGTGGAAAAAATCTCTAGGGCCACTTGTCTCAACCTTAGTATCCAAATTAATCAGACAAATTTAGCTTTTTATATAATATTATCACATCTTAAGTGTAATATTGAAATAATTCACATCATAACTAACACATAGATTACACTATTTTTGTTTCTATTTCCACATTATCTGTCTGATTGTGTCACTGCATCAACAGGATTGCTGCCTAATTTTATTTTCATTTTGTTATACACTGACAATAAATAAATTCTCTTCTATTCTAGTCTTTAATATTTAAATTTGTTAGGTATATTCACAAATCCAGTGCCTCTTTCTCTACAGCAAAAGACTACATACAATGGCAGCAAGTGGGCCTTAAATTAAATGCATTTTCTGGTCAAAACAACGTTTCCAACCAAAAAAAGTGACCAATCATATTAGAATTTACACTTTCCGGTTAATATATTTAGGTTTTGACTGGGCCAGAAGAAAATCTTTAAAGATTTTATAAAGCATTTGTTGAATTTAACACCTGATGATGACATGTTGTTGAATTTAACGTTTGGGAAAATGTTTTAATTCTGTTTTGGATCTGAGATGTCAGCGTAGATGGTGAATCTCACACCTTCACATTCCATCACACTGTCTGTCTATAAGCACCTTTTTCTGCATACAGGAACATATAGGAGACATGGAGGCTCACACGGGCCTGCCACTGTTCACCAGCAGGCCTATTATATAAGAACCAAGATAAGGCCACAGAAGCAGGAAAAAGAAATGTGCGCAAGCATCCATCTTAGCTTCAAAATGGAAGCCTTGAAAACACCCCCCACCCCCCAACACAAGGCAGATACAGAGATAAAATAAGAAAAAAAAAACAAAAAACAACTGTGATTTCACACATCTACTGCCCACACAGGAATAAAATCACGACGCTTTGTGTTTACTGTTTTTGATGACTGGTGCCGCTTTGCGTAATTGTTGCGCTCTCTGGTGCCTCTGGTCGGGCTGTTTTATAGCTCATCAGTGGAAAACAAATGATGCCACATGCAGTAAAACCATCCTCCTACCTCTTAATTAATGGAGTCTTCTTTTCAAATCCATGTATCACACCTTGACCCCCTCTTATCTTCTTCTCGGTCAGAATGTGTTTCCCCTCTTTGGAGCTCGTCCAGGGCGTGAAAACGGCACAAACCCACCGCGTCAGAGGCCGACAGGTTTGTCTCCCTGGTGGGCTGCTGCTGCTGCTGCCTCCTTCCTCAGATCTGCATCTAGAAACGGTCCCTCGCTCGTCGATGGGGATGCAAAGCCCGGATGCTTCGGTCTCGCAGCGAGTGGAAAGATGTCTTCCATTGAGAAGCGAAAATCTCCGCGGTCGCGGCTGTTGATGTCCCACTTGCCTCCCCTCACACGTAAATATAGCAACACGTCGAAAAACCCGAAATCAACACAAAAATGGAGGGAGAGAAAGAGAGAGAGGGAAAAATGGCCACTATGTATTCCAAAAATAGACGCAGCGTAGTCCCTCAGCTATGCAAAAACCTGGCAGAGAGAGAGAGAGAATAGAGAGAATACAGAGAGAGAAGGACCCGCTGCTTTGATGCGGGCATCTGCAGTTATTCGGGTTGGATGTGGCGGAGGAACGGCGCCCTCTGATTGGCTGCCGCCGGGACGGATGCTGCTGCCGCTGCCGCATCCGCGCCGCTGAAGCCATTGGCCGGCGGCAGAGCGCAGCCTATCAGGGTTCCTCTGTCCGAGGTGCTGAACCAGCCGAGAGTCAGAGCTACTGCTGCTGCTGCTTCTGAGGAAGAGGAGAAGGAGGAGGAAGAGGAGGATCAACGCGGAGGATTTTGTGAATCAGTAGGCCGAACCCCACCAACAAAGTGGGTGAGAAATCCGCCTGCAGACAAACACGAGCTGCACTGAGGAGGAAGATTCTTATCCCCTTGATTAGATCTTAAAAACATCTTATTTACTCAGGATCATTTAAGGTTCTTTGATTCCACGAGAGGCATGTTTCACCTTTATTTCAGTAAATATTCAAGATTCAAATTGGTCAAATTATTAAAGAAAATGTTTTTATGGTAAAATTCCAGCAGCTGTGGTTGCCAGAATCGTACCACAAAACATTTTCTACATTTACGGTAAAGAAATATATTGATATTGTTCATTTTACAGTTAAAAAACGTGCTTCGTTCCTCATTTTACTGTAAAAACAGACATTTCTTTGCAAAAAAGACTCAACTGAGACTTTATCTGTCAGCGAAATCGAACTGAGGTGAGAAGTCTGTTTCTTTATAGGAGATAGATAGATAGATAGATAGATAGATAGATAGATAGATAGATAGATAGATAGATAGATAGATAGATAGATAGATAGATAGATAGATAGATAGATAGATAGATAGATAGATAGATAGATAGAGGAAGAAATCAACAGTAGAACCTGCAACAATGTCTGATAGTGAAAATAAGAGCATTTCCACACACACAATGAGAAGGGAACTCAAATAATTGGGACTAAACAGATGTGTAGGCCTAAGAACACCACTAATCAGTGAGGCTAATATGCTAAGTAGCATAAACATTGCACTCTGGAGCAACGGAAGAAGGTCATATGGTCTAATGAGTCCAGATTTACCCTGTTCCAGAGTGATGGGGGCAACAGGGTAAGAAGAGAGGTGGATGAAGTGATGAACTCATCATGGCTAGTGTCTACCAGCCTGTGGGGGTTAGAGTTATGATCTGGGGTTGGTCAGGTTAAGCAACGTTATGTTCCCAAAGAATGAGGTCAGCTGACTACCTGAAGATACTGAATGACCAGGTCTTTACATCAGTGGAGGTTTTCTTCATGTTCCAAGATGACAATGCCAGGATTCATGGGGTCACATTGAGAATGAGTGGATCAGGGAGCATGAGATGGATTGTCCTCCACAGAGTCCAGACTTCAGCCCCACTGAGAAACTTTGGGATGTTCTGGAGAAGACTTTGAGTAGCGGTTCGACTCTCCCATCATCAATATAAGACCTTGGTGAAAGATTAATGCATCTCTGGACAGAAATAAATGCTGTGACATTGCAGAAGCTTATGGAAACAATGCCACAGTGAATGTGTGACATTCTCAGAGCTAAAGGCAGTCCAATTAAATATTAGAGTGTGTGACTTGTATATTGGCTATTCTTAGAAGAGTTTACCAAAAGACTCTTTCATATCAAAGTGAAAACAGATTTCTTAAAGTCATGTCAAGTAATTAAAAATCTAAAATGTGAAGTGCACAAGTACAGTATCTTTAGCCTCCCCAGCTCTAAAGCCACAAGTATAAGGCACCTCAGTCTCAGACACTGGGACCTGATGTAGGGCATCAGCTGGTGTCCTTCTCTGCAATTTCTTTCCAGATTAAAGTCATTGTGCAGAAACACAGTGCAGCTGCTACATCATGATACTGTCACCTTGTGCTTTTTCAGCCGTGATCAAGACTCTATAGAGCCTGTGTGGAGACTGTGAGCTAGAAAATTGATATATTTGAATGACATATTTCTCAAATGCAGCTTTACCTGCAGGAAAAGGAGGCCACTGAGTGGGAAGAAGAGAGGGGATTTGTAAAGCCTCTCAAAGAGGATGCTGACAAAAATAACATTTCTCACCCACAGTGACTCACCTGGCTGCTAGCTGCCAGGAAAAAATGTATTTAAGGAATGAAGCTAATACTCAGTTTGATGGATCATTTCAATATATTTACTGATTTTAAGTTTTCTGAAGGATGCAATCTACAGGACAAAGAGACCAGAGAGAGGATGTTGCAGTGTTTAAGTTGCATTAAAGCTCCTGCATACAGGTATGTGGTGTAAGAGACTAGGAACAACAAATCATGGATGCACACAGAAAAACATCACACTGCTATATTTTAAATTTTGATTGTCTGACTTTATTGCACAAAAAGTCTCTGTCTTAGGGACCAACAACAAATTCACTCTTTGGCTAGTTAATTATGCATGGAAATGAAATCACCATGAAAAGATGAAAAATGAGCATGAAAAGGTTCAGAATCATCCGAATAAGATGCAAAACCACAAAAAAAGATGCAGAAAACCCCACAAAACATACAAAAGCTACCACAAAAAGACACAAAATTACAACAAAGAATTCAAAATCACCATAAAAACACATAAAATGGCAGCAAACATAGATGAAATCACCACAAAGACATACAAAATCGCCACAATAACAAATAAAATGAGCCAAAAAAAGATGCAAAATAACTACAAAGGGATTTAAAATTACCACATAAAGACACAAATCACCATAAAAAGAAACAAAATGGGCCAAAAAAGAGGCAAGATTACCACAAAAAGGTTCAAAATCATTCTAAAAAGATGCAAAATCACAAAAAAAGACGCAAAGAAAACCCTCCAAACATGCAAAATCCACCACAAATGATGCAAATTACAAAAAAAGGAAAACGTTCAAAATCATCCCAAAAAGATGCAAAACCACAAAAGAGATGCAAAAAACTCCCACAAAACATGCAAAAGCCACCACAAAAAGATCTAAAATTACAACAAAAAGAATTCAAAACCACCATAAAAACATGTAAAATGGCAGCAAAAATAGGTCAAATCACCACAGTGACACAATGAGCCAAAAAGATGCAAAATAACAAAAAGGGGGTTTGAAATCACCACATAAAGACACAAATCACCACAAAAACAAGAGAAATGCGCTTAAAAAAAGGCAAGATTACAAAAAGGTTCAAAATCATCCCAAAAAGATGCAAAGCCACAAAAAAAGATGCTAAATAATCCTCAAAACATGCAAAATCCACCACAAAAGATGCAAAATTACAACAAAACAAATCAAACACACCACAAAAATTCAAAAATCAGCATAAAAACATGCAAAATGGAAGCAAAATAGGATAAATCACCACAGACATGCAAAATCACCGTAAAAAAGCAAAATCACCACAATAACACATAAAATGAGCCAAAAAGATGCAAAATAACTAGAAAGCGGTTTAAAATCATCACATAAAAACACAAATCACCACAAAAAGAATCACAATAATAATAATAATCAGCGAAATTTTTTAAAATACAGACAGAAAGACGTCAACCACATGATATACAATGTTAAAGTAAAATAAATCTGATTGAACTTAGAATATCGTTGAGAATGGTCTGCTGGAAATGCTAGTTGTGGCAAGATTTGATATGTAAATAGACTAAACATTTGGAGCTATAGTGGCTATACAGTGCTAAAGTTTCAAAAGTTTCAAAGTTTATTTCTATAGCCCTTTACAGCTGCCCAAACGGTGACCAAAGTGCTTCACAGTAAAATAAACAATAAAATCACTTAAAAACAATACAGTAACTTAAAACAGGACAAACAATCACACTGGGACTCACACCTACGAACAAATTTGGAATAATCAATTAACCTCAGCATATTTTTTGAACTAAAGACTAAAGACAAAAGTACTTAGTGGTACTTTGTATTTTCTTGTTTAAAAATTAATCTTCAGTTGCATGGAAATTAATTTGTTGATGTACATTTTAAAATGTAATTTGTTTGCTATTCTGTCTCATGGTTCATACTTTGGTCAGTGTCAATATTTTTGACTCAGTATTTTGCTACTGTTTAATCATAGTAATACACCAGGATGTAATTGTAATTATTCATAATAATAATAATGAAACAAACAGTTTTTATTTTATTTTATTTTATTTTATTTTATTTTATTTTATTTTATTTTATTTTATTTTATTTTATTTTATTTTATTTATTTGTTCATTTTTATTTTTATTTTATTTTACTTAAGGTGGTTTTGCGTTTTAGCAGCAAGAAACGTCATAGCCCGTCATACAACCCGGAAGAGCACATTAACTTCCGGGGCGCGGGGTGAAAAGCTGAAATGTTATGGTTTTGGAGTGTTCTTCAACTTTAGCTTGTTTGTAACAACGAGTTTTAGTATAAAAACATAAACCCCCTAGCAGCACTTTTAATGGACGCATTGCAAAGACACCAGTCACTTTATAAAGGGAGGACTCCGCCATGGAAAGAAATGTACCGACAGGTGAGAAATAAAACTTTACCGTGTCAATTAGCTGGCTAGTTAGCATGCCGATGCTAGTTCTTGTTTCGCTTTAACGTCGTGTTCTTCTACTTTTCTCTTTTTAAGCGCTGTGTAAACAGGCTGAAAAACAGCCGCTCCAGGCTGCTGGAGAGATACCGGCAGATGGGGGAGAGCCCGCAGTGTAGCGGCTCCGGGGCCTCCATCATCGTCCAGGAGGTGATGGAGGAGGAGTGGAGCGCCCTGCATTCAGAGGACTGGAGGCTGCCCTCCCTGTGGGGGCCGGACGGCATGGCGGAGGTCGGTGTCTTAGTCTCTACCGGGCAGAATCCAAGTCGTATTTTTCTCCACTTTTAGGACTGTCTTGTGTAATTGTTAGCAGTTTTGTGTGTGTGTTGTTTTGAATCAGTGGCGGTTCTAGGCAGATTTTACTGGGGCAGCCAATGTTTAATCACAGGGGCACATTAAAACAACGACAACAATGGTATTTAAGCACTAAAACCTTTTATTTTGCTTCATATTAAAATGAAACAAACATAACTGCCCTGGGGCAGACCGACGGAAGCGTGGCTGCCAATCCGCCCCTCCGACCACCACCAACATTCACACACATTCATACTACAGTGTGAGTAGCAGCACTGGAGGCCAGGTGGGTAAAGTGTCTTGCCCAAGGACACAACAGCACATGACTAGGACAGAGCGGGAATCGAAACGCCGACCCTTCGATCATTGGACGACCCGCTCTACCACCTGAGCCACAGTCACCCCCAACATTTGAACTTTTGGCTGACAGAAGTTAGACGAGAGAGTAAAACTGATCCTCCCTTGTTTAGAACAGGCAGGTTCTACTTTGAAAAACTGAAAGACCTCCTGAGAGCCCAGAGGCAGAGATACGAAAAGCTCAACAAGGCCAAAGACGAGGAGCTGGATCAGCTGAAGAAACAGACCAGGAGATCCTCAACCTGCAGAGTAAAGAGGAGCAGAAGGATACACAGCAGGGGGAGAAAGAAAAACTGCAAGAGAACAGTCAAGAACAACAGGAAGAAAATAATCAAGAACTGCAGGAAGAAAAGCAAGATTTGGAGGAGGGAAATAAAGAAGTAGAAGAGGACAAAAAAGTAGTGGAGCTCCATGAAAACAATCACAAAGACAGGAGCTTCTTCGGTTTCTGGTAAAGAAAATACAGAGGAAGAAAGATAAGAAACAGAAAGAGAATGTAGAGAAGACGGAGCTGAAAAGGAAATTTAATAAAAGCAGGAGCATTTTACATTTTCCTCTTTGATGCTTGTAGAATCTTAAATTTCCCAAAACACAATTCAGTGACCAAGTATTGATTAAACCAGACATCAAAGAATTTAGGAAATGTGATTTCCTAAGTATTAGGTCTCTTTTAGCATTGGAGCAGCTGAAAAACAGTTGAAGCAACTGAAACGATGGGGTTATCAGGGCCGGTGTTGAAATGTGTAACATAAGTCAAATTTGAAATCAATCACATGGAACAAAAGTGGTGTAGTTTCCTGCCATTCAAAATCCTAGAACTACAGCAACAGGATATGGTGGTAGTGCTGTCTGGTAAACTGGTCCTCAGATACGTCAAGATCCAAAGCCTTGGCCTGTCTGGATTCTTCTATATCTGTGTAAAGATGCACAGTAAACATAGTTTACAACTACGGTTATATATTAATTTATTTAATGCTTCATCTCTCTCAACACCTTGACATGACCTCGTTGCTTTCACTTTTTTATTTGTGGCAAAAAAAGATGTAATGTTCCTTTGCTTACTTTGTGCGTGTCTCTTGCAACAAGAAATCTAGCTCCTCCTGTCTCCAAAATTTGTCGCAAGATCGAATCCCACCAAACGCAGGCAGATCTTCTGTCTACGAGGCAGACAGCACAGTGAGTAAAGCTGAGTTGATTCATCTATAGAGCACAGAGTTTCAGTTTTGGCGGTAGCACATATCATCGTGATTAAAGTGATCAGTTTTCTTATTCAGTCAGCACAGCGGCCTCTGTAGGCCCCTGTGTAGAACCGCCACTGCTTTGAACTGTTCAAGTGTCTGATCTCCAGGAGAGCTGCCTTGCATTCACACTGTGCAGGAACTTTTAATAAAAATCTTGTTTAAAATATGTCTTCCCTCTCATACAGTTAATAGTGAGTGACTGAATAAGCACAGCAAAGATGTGAGATGTCCTCAGATTCAGAGCCAGAATACACATTACTTTTAAGAGCTGAATACTATTATAATAAGCGTTTTTCTGGATCCTCTTCTTATAAACAGATGTTCAGTGTCACAAGGGAATATGATGAACTAGCAGTGCTGGAAGAAATCCAGCAGGAGCTCATGTCTCAAGGTAATACATTCCTAACTAATAAATACATGGACATGGTAGTGGATGCTTGAGTTATTTCTTCCCATGGATTAGAAATGTAGGCTGTGTGAGCCTGATGATTATGAGTATCATACTCAAGCTGAACATGGTTTTCTTTGCACCACAGAAATGTCTATTATTGAAGAGTACGAGAAGAACCTGCAGTTTGAGCAGCAGTACATCTCCTCTGTTGTGGAAGGGATGGAAGAGATGGAAGAAATGCATATTATTTGTCCCATATGTCACAGGTGAGTACGGGAAGTCACTGCTTTAAACATGTGAGGTCGGCATTGGTTGATTTTTTTTTTCCCCATTTTAATATGTTTTTACAAAAATATTATTACCACAAATCTAAAGCTACTGTACCACAGTTTTCAAAGCGGTGCTCAGTGCATCTTAAACTTTTAATTTTGTGTGATATCTTTGATTTGGGATATCATTTCTGTAAGACAGAAATCTGTGCCTTATTTTTGAAGTTGCATTGACAACATATTGTTATGCTTCAATGCTGCGTCTTAATCTTTCAGGAACAACCTGAACATCAACAGCCATTTTATCTCCTGTCCATGTGGAGTTTATATCAACACTAAGGTAGGTTTGTCAAACTCTGATCTCTTGATAGTGATCCCAAAAGTCTCAGTTTTAGGGCTATTAAAAACTGGAGCAGTGTGGAGGCATAAGCATAGGCAAAGTTGGAAGTTTTAAAATGACAGTATATTAGTTTGGATGCAGCAGTTTGCTGTGATTTGCACCAAAAATCAAAACGTAATTCATATTTTCTCTCAGCATTGTTACTGTAATGTCAACTGTCAGCTGATATCTGACAATCTACTCGGGATTCATATAAAAAAAGACGCTCCAGAATGTGCCTGAGGATCTTATTTTCTTCAGAGTCACGTTATGAAAGTGGTTGTGCATCGATCGGCCACAATATTATAACCACCTGTTAGGTCCCCATTGTGCTGCCATAACAGCCCCGACCTATAGGGGCTGGGACACAGGACCTGTGAGGGTTTCCTGTGGGGTCTGGCAGCAGATCCTCTGGGTCGCGAGGCCTGCATGTGTTCTTCTTCTGAAGGATCCCAGATATGTTCGATCTGATTGGAGTCTTCGTTGTGTTCGAGTCATTTATGAGCAGTTTTTGCAGTGTACTTCATCTGCAACAGTGTGGAGATTGTCAAGTAACATTCACATAATTACCAGAACCTAATGTTTCCCAGCTGTACATTGGATTGTAATGAGATTATCATCGTTAATTGCTTCACCTGTGGGTGGTTTCAGTGTAGTGGTTGATCTGATTCACTGGTATGGGTTAGGTTAGCCTCCAGCTGTCTCACTGAATCTGTGGCAAAACTTGACGTAATTCTCCATATCTCAGAAGTAAGAGAAAGACCTTACAAAGACACTAAGTCAAATCAACATGATTCCTCTGTCCCTGGAACGTGTACTATATGACTCATTCAAGCAGAAGGGATTCTTCTTAGTCATCCATCCATCCTACTTTGATACTTATAAGTTACCTCCAGGCTAAAACATGACTATGCTGAATGCCTGTGGACAAAGAAAGAAAAAACTAAGTAAGTCATTACTTTGGCTAATATGATGTAATGTAATGTTGTACATCTTGTTCTCAGAAACAGAACATCACCCCTGACATCCTGCAGCATCTTCTGGAGTCCAGAGTCTCAGAACACATGGAGGACTGTCTCCACAACCCTGTTTTCTCCTTAACTCCCAGCACAGAAAGCTCTCTCAACCTAATGATAAGCTGCCAGGTACGACACAGTCACTGGCAAGTCTGTGATGTCTTTAACAGACTGGATGTTTATAGTGATCCAAAACAAAGGAATAAATTACTGCTACTGCAAAGTTAAAGGAGATAACTCTGAGTTGTAACAGATTCAGTATTGATTCATTCTTGTTTTCTCTGCTTTCAGGTTTGTGACTATCTGTCCATCGTCCTGTGAACGGAGACACGGCTGTCAAATTTGATTTGAGGTTTATTTTGGTGCTCACTTTATGTTTTTTGAAATAAAGACTATTTTTTTTTATATTTAACAAGTGATTGCTGTCTTTTACTGTATGTTGTACCTCTCTAGCCACCATGATCTGTTGATCTTTCACATTGAAATTCAAATCTGATGGATTTTGCTGTGGGATGAATTTACTTTTTCCCCCAAGATTTTATTTCCACAAAGTGTCAGTTCCATATCAATTGTTTGAGTATGTCACCTTTATGTGCAGGCACTATTTATAAGTAGTGCAGGGAACATTACAGACAGATAAATGAATTATGAATCAAAATTATATTTGTTGAGAAATAAGTTTATGTCCTTCATGTAGTGGTGCTTGCTTGTATACTGTTGTTTTTAGTTTGATGATGCATTTCTCTGTAATTTTAAAATCATTTCTGTTGCATCTTTGGCTTAATATGACCCCTGAATTATTAATTTCTCAAAATGAAAACCAGAATTTTGGTGGAAATTGTATGCAAAATAAATTCACAAATAGCAAAGTTATTTATTGAAATAGACCACAGTAACCAATATGAAGGGGCAGTGGTGGCGCAACGGTTAAGTCTTTGGACTACTGATCAGAAGGTCAGAGGTTCAAGCCCCGATGTGGTCACTGTGGGGCCCTTAACTCTTCCCGTGGCTGACCTGTCGCTCTAACCACAGTAAGTATATAAAATATGCAATACAATAAAATCCCACTAAAATGTTATAAAGACCAGTAAAATGTAGAATTCCCATCATACTTCTTCCCTTTTAGCATTTTCTAATAATAAATGATACAAATTGAAAATAATCTTGCAAAATGTTTGGTTATGCTGTAATTTCCTAATATATTATCTACCAACAACAACCTTTGTTAGATGTGGATTAAAGATGAGAAATAATAAAAACACACTGCAATTTGATTTCGACTACACTAATTATAAAGCATAGTGTCTTAATCCCACTATGAAGGAGAGGAATAGTGCAGGATTGATCAGTTATCAATTTAAAAACCTGGAGGTTTTTAAATTTCTGCTGGAGGGTAAATTGCATTAGAAATCTTTTAAAATTAGATGTTATATTGTTGTAGTGTAAATTGCCTGTCGAATTATATAAGTATCTAAATGACTATACTTGTTTTTGAACAGAGATGGTGGTTATTACAGGAGGGGGGATTTAAAATTAAAACATGTAAGATTTCTCCCGTTAAAGTCATTTTATCTTTCAATATGTGGAATGATGTTGTGGAACAGATTGGAGGTGGAGCTCAAGCAATGTCCAAGCACAACCCAGTTTTAAAAGCGGTACAAAAATTTGGTTTTCACAAGGTACAGAGAGGAGGGAGTTTGACACAGGTATACCACTGATTATTAAATGTCTTTATATATATATTGCTTATTTTCTATGTTCTAAATATGTACATAAGTAATTGTGGGGGTGGGGTACAGAGTGACTGATGGTTGAAATGGAAAAGGGGTAGGAGTAAATAAGCTTATGCTTTGTCCTACTTCTTTTCGGATATGTTGAGTTACTTTTTTTTTTGCTTTGTTTTATTGTTTGCTTGTTTTGTTGTGTTTTATATTGTTTTGTTGTTGTTTTGGATATTTTGATTTTTTTTTGTGTCTTTTTTCCCCCCTCTCATGTCCGAAATAAAACATTCATGTTACTAAGCTGTGTTTTTTGTCTTATTTCTCTCTTTTTTATTTTTATTCCGATATTGCTTGCTCTAGATTTGTATATATATTTATCCCTATTTCTTTATTACCTCATTGTTGCACTGCCTGCTCTACGTGTCTTATTAATTACCCCCTGGGGACAAATAAAGTTTTCTGAATCTGAATCTGAATTCGTTCATGCATTCATTCAGGCAGGCGGTGCTGGATGCCGCCTGTAGGGGGCAGCGTTGCTCCGAACATGGGTACGACCTGACCGGAAAACAGCCGGGCAGAGTGGAGCGGAGGCAGGCGAAGGAAAGATGGCAGCCGCGGCAGTGGCTGAGTTTCAGAGAGCACAGTCTCTTCTTGGAACAGACCGGAATGCCTCTATCGATATCTTACATTCAATAGGTAAATATAACCGACGGGCCGCGGCGCTAGAAAGACAGTAGTTAAACGGTCAGACACGGACGCTGTACTTTTACTCCATCAGTTAGCTCGCTCCACTGTTAGCGCGTTAGCAGCTAAGCTAAGCTAGGCTAGCTAGCTCAGTGCTGAGCGTCTCTTTTTTTCTCCCTGCTTGCACAGTGAGTCAGCAGCAGTGGGCTAGCCGGCTAGCGGCATACCGGCTAGCTCATGAGACGGGCTAACGCTAGCTAGCTGGGCTCATTCATTTGACAGGGGTTTGGGTGACAGCTGGCTAGTTACCGTTAGCTTGCAGCTAGCGTTGTTAGCGGCTATTCCTCGCCTTGTCAAATGTCAGGCCGGCAGGGAAATTAAAGTGAAACCGAGTTAGCTCTCTGACATTACATTCTTTGACATAGCGTTTAGCACAAACCCATATAGCACATGTTTTTGTGTTGTTTTTTTAAAGCTTAGCTGTGTAGCTGTCATTGTCGTTTATTGTTTAATTTGACAGCTACGGTATTTCGCAGCTTCACTAACCACTTGGCTGTTTGCCATCTATCCACGATATAACTTGACTTCTTAGACCCCAGCAGTGTAACATAAGCATCTTCACTGTTTGTGAGTCGCGTTGATTCACGTTCATACGGATCAGATTACATCATCGGTACATACGTGTGTGTGTGTTGTAGTGAAGCGGGACATCCAGGACAGCGATGAGGAGGCGGTTCGTGTTAAAGAGCAGAGCATCCTGGAGCTGGGCGGGCTGCTGGCAAAGACGGGACAAGCTGCAGGTACACAGGACATGATGTTCACATTTCACGCTGTTTGGTTTGAGCACACACACATAAGGAATGATGAGACAAGACACTTTGTCAAAACAGTAAACAACTTGATCAGTCTGTCTTGAAAGTTCAGCAAAGACACCAGCTGTTTTTACATTCTGTTAAGAGTCTTCGGTTTGCAGCATGTGAGTGAAATGCTCTATACCAGGGGTGTGAAACTCATTTTAGTTCAGGTTCCACATTCAGCCCAATTTGATCTCAAGTGACCAGTAAAATCACAGCATTATTACCTATAAATAACCAGAACTCCAAATGTACACATTTGAGGAATTATCTTTTTACAAAACATTTTAACAACAATTTTTTTCATTTTAACAACATTAAGCCTCAGTTCATCATTTCCACATTACAACTTCCAGATCACAGAGAGTCTACAAAGGAACACAACATTTAGTCACAGGTATATGGAACTGAATGATATAGTATTTTACTTTATGATCAAAACGACAAAAGTCAGGCAAAAAAAGACCAAAAAACAAGACAAAATATTACAATAACAAGACAAAATATTACAAAAATGATACAGAAAATGACAAAAAAATGAGAGGACTGACACAAAACAAAACAAGAGACAGAAAATTTGCCAAAAAATTTAAGAGCTTGCAAAAAACGAGACAAAAATTACACAAATGACAAATGAGACAAAAAAAACAAAACGACACAAACAACACAAAACCATTGAAACACAACACAAAATGATAAAAATAAGACAAGCGAGACAAAAAGAAAACACAAAACAACAAAAACATGAGACAAACGACAAGTCAGACAAAAAAAAGGCATACAATATTACAAAACTGAGCCACAAAACAACCATGAGCAATCTAGTATTTTACTTTATGATCAGAACAACTTGTCATGGTCTAGGAATTATTATAAATTTATAGTTTTCTAAATTCAAAATTTGCGGTTAATGTCTTCTCTTTAATTTTTCTAAAATTGTCCTGCGAGCCTGATTGGACCCTCCGGTGGGCTGGTTTTGGTCCAGAGGCCACCTGTTTGACACCCCTGCTGTAGAGTCTGAGTCACAGTCATATGCACATTTATAATGTTCCTGAAATGCAAGGAGTTGGTGGAGTTCTGGGCCAAAAAAATTGTACTTTTTGTTCATAGAAACAGTCTCTGTAGGGTCTTCTTCTGACAGATGTGGCTGCCCTTAAATAAACGAAACAAAGCAACATGTTGTGCTGGGGAAATATTAGGTTTAAACATCCTGTGGGAAGCGTGAGTGGTTTTGGGCTGACCAGTGTGTTCCTGTTTGGGCTTGTGGGAGTGTTATAACTCATCAAAAACAAAAAGTAGAACCAAAAGAAATTCTGACCTGTGTTTTACTGGTGTCTGGAATTACTTGTCATTGATAGGGCTGAAATAACTGCTTATTTTAATTGTCACTTATTTTCTCAATCAAGTAATTCACTCTTTGGTCTATAAAATGTCATAAAATGTTCATCAGTGTTTCACAAAATCTAAGATGAGGCCCTCAGATCTCTCTTTTTTTAAAAAAAATTAAGATTAAAGAAGTTTACAAAAGCAAACTCAAACTGATTAATCTGTTATCAAAACACATGGAGATTATTTTTAATAGTTAACAGTTAATCAAGTAATCATTGCAGTTTTAGTCATTGATGACACAACAAGATGATGATGATGCCTAATTGCCCAAATTCTCAATTTTCAGACTGTCCATGTCTTCAAGATGTCTGGTGGGCTTCAAATTAGACAGAAAACATTTTAATTGCTGATCACGACCATGTCCAATTGAATAATGAGATATCTGTCTGCACCGAAATCGTACGAGACATATTGACTCTATTGCTAAGGAGGCACATCCTGTTCTTCTGAATTATCTGATTTGCTTTGGTAAAAGTTTTCTATTTACACATTTCCCTCGTTTGACCCTCCTCTCAGAGCTCGGAGGCCTGCTGAAGTATGTACGGCCCTTCCTTAACTCTATCTCCAAGGCCAAGGCAGCCCGGCTCGTCCGCTCTCTGCTGGACCTGTTCCTGGACATGGAAGCCGCCACAGGTCAGGAGGTAGAGCTCTGTCTGGAATGCATAGAGTGGGCCAAGGCTGAGAAGAGGACATTCCTCAGACAAGCACTGGAGGTAAGACTCGGTGCCGCCGCATGGTTTGTCTTCACCGTGTGATCTGTTTCACCACTGGAGCTGTTCTTTTCATGTTTATTGGGACAAGCAACAGCAGATGATTTGTACTCAAATGTCAACAAGATGCCTCAAATAGTTGGTCTCTAAACATTTCCATTACTTGTGTTACTTTTTGTCCTGCACACCAAACAGACAGGTCAGTTCAAGTTTAGGAGAGTACATGTCTGGGAGGTCTCTGGTTTTGGCACCGATGTGGAAAAAAATGACTGGATCAATATCTGACTAACTGAAAAAAAAGTCTTCTTTGTGTCACCAGTTTTCTGACTGTTACTATGAAGTGCTTACACTGCCAACATGTTTAATGCTATTGTGTTGTAATCTAAAACCTTAAATATGTGCAGCGTTATTTGGTATTTTTAATACTTTATTTGTTATTGTGTTTAAAAATATGTTAATTAAATATATTGTTCACACTTTAGTGGGGCTTTTAGGCTACATGGGTAGTGCATGCAGCAAAATGTGCACTGAAACCTATTTGATTAGTCGTAGGAAAAATATCTGTGCATTATCTTTAGATTAACTAAATCTGCTGCAGTGCACTGATTACACTGTAACTGCTAGTTTTATCAGCCTCAATGAAATATAAATTAGCGTACAAAGCCACTATTTCTAGCATATTCAATTATGTTCACCTTGATTGTTTTATACTGAAATGAAACGGACTCAAAGCAGACCAGTGTGCATATTCATATGGTTTATGAAAGTAGAACTCTATCAGTCCCAGCTGAAGAACTGTTGATGTATTATGTTAGTTGTTGGCCTGTAATATATAAACTGCTCTTTGCAAAGTTTACACTGGAAAAAAATGCAGTCACCCCAATGACTTCTGTGAAATGGTATCAGTTATTCTGGAGCCGACCCTGAGTAAATAATCGGTAAATGTTAAGTACGTTAGGACTGTCAGTTTTCATTCGTAGTGTGAGTTTAAAGTTGTGAAAACATGGGGGTGTTTACAGGCCGTCTGTGCCTTCTACAGTCAGAAATACTGGAGTAATCCTGTTCTTGAAAGTCTTTTTTTTTTTTTTTAACGGAAGTAACACAGACAATTGTCACACCAAAAAGAATTAGATAATTTTGACAAAAATCATTCACTATTTTACCTCTATTAAAGGTATATGTTCGGTCTACTTGCTCTAGCAGTTGATGCACATTTTTGTTGTGTAAATTTTTCCACGTACCAGATGTGTACTTGAGCCCTGAGATAGTTGGTCTAAGGGAGAAGGTAGTAACATAAAGCTAGACAGAGGATATCAGAGGTCAATTTTTTGTGCATTTTAATCTCTTAAACCAAGTTAAACGTTATTCTGTTCCTCACAATCACCCATTGACAACATACAAAAGAAACAATAAACATGGGGCGCCCGTATAGCTCAACGCGTTGAGTGGGTGACCCATGTACAGGGCTGGTCCCCGACGCAGCTGGCCCGGGTTCGATTCCCGCTCGCGGCCCTTTGCTGCATGTCTTCCCCTGACTCTTCTCCCATTTCCTGTCTCTCTCTTACTGCACCTATCCAATAAAAGCCGATAAAAGGCCAAAAAAAAAATAACTTTAAAAAAAAAAAAAGAAACAATAAACATGAAAAGTCTTGACCATATACGTAACTGTACACAACAATATGGGTGTCAGCAGGCGGCACACGTGTCCAGGAGACCGAGAGGTGCTGCTCCTCCACCTCTATGTACCCCAAGATGGACTGTAATTGGATGCAGTTTCCTAGATTTAATAGCATGAGGGAGCAACTAAGCAACAACTCGGCACATATTCGCACAATTTATCAGGCATACATTCGGAGGAACATAACATCTTTTCTCTCCTCAGGCTCGACTCATCTCCTTGTATTTCGACACGAAGTGCTATCAGGAAGCACTACAACTGGGTGAGTGTTAAACCTCCTGGAGGTTGTTTTAAAGCTGGTTGGCCATTACAGAATATAAAGAGGACAAAAGAAACATTGTCATGAAACTGTTGGCTTGAGGTTTTTGTTTTAAACTGTGCTTGTTAGTTCACGTCCTTACTCCAGGGTTGAATTTTTTTTCTTTAATTTGCACCAAAATCTCAGCCTGAAAGCATTTTGTTGACTCTACTACACATCCTCCTTTCTCTAGGCTCCCAGTTGCTACAGGAGCTCAAGAAGATGGACGACAAGGCCTTGTTGGTGGAGGTTCAGCTGCTGGAGAGCAAGACATACCACGCACTCAGTAACCTGCCCAAGGCCCGCGCCGCCCTCACGTCTGCCAGGACAACCGCCAACGCCATCTACTGCCCACCCAAACTACAAGCAGCTTTAGACATGCAGTCAGGTACCATAAACAACACATACACCAGAGTTTCTTGTCATGATCGAAACATAATCTGTTAAGAAAATTAAAGCTGCAGTTCTCTCTCCAACGCTGCCGTTAATTTGACATTCATGTGGGTGTTCGTGTGTTTCCAGGGATCATTCACGCAGCAGAGGAGAAAGACTGGAAGACAGCTTACTCCTATTTCTATGAGGCCTTCGAGGGCTACGACTCCATTGACAGCCCTCGAGCCATCACAGCCCTCAAATACATGCTGCTCTGCAAAATCATGCTCAATGCGTAAGTGGTTTGCGTACAGATCTGTAGCATCTATAGTTTAAAATTAGGCTTTAATAGATCTTATGTAGCATGTACGACTGTGTTAAAAGTTAAATATATTTCATTTTCACTGAGGGGGGACATACAGTGTTTGTGTCTGATGTAAATTGTTTTCTGTTTCAGGCCTGAGGATGTCCAGGCCCTCATCAGTGGCAAACTAGCTCTGCGGTATGCTGGCAGACAGGTATCACTCTTCATTCCTAAGACTTTCTACTCGAAGCTTTAAGAATCGACTTTTAGCTAAGCTTTCCTTGAACAGAGATTGTTCTATCGTAGCTTAAATTAAAATCTAAAAAATCTAAATTAAAATCGAATGCCATAACAGATCTTTAAAAGTCTTGACAGGTTTTAAAATCCAAGATCACGCCCAGAACTTGGGACTGAATGATTCTGAAAAACAATTTAATTATAATTTTTTGGCAGATATTGCAATTTAATGTATCATTTTTTTAAAAGTCAAGTTTCAGTTCAATATTCACTCACCTGCAGCATGAGATGCAATCAAAAGCCTGATTGTCACAGGAGGAGGACAAATGAATTTGTAAAAGCAAAACATTTTAAAACCTGTGTCAGAATTGCTGCAAGCCACATCCCTGAACCCCATAATATCCACTGATCAATGGGCAGCATAAATAGCCCATTAACGTTTCTTCTCAAAATACATAAAGTTTTGTTTTAGATCAGTACATTTTTCTTCATTTAATGTATAGTAGTGGAACACAGTTTATTGCATTGTTTTGATTATATTATTTTTGCAAATTTAAAATGAATTTAGCATCAGTTTATTATATATATACATATAAGCAGGCCTTAAAGTCTCAGAAAGCAATAAATTAGATTTAAAAAGAGTGCAGATTGTGTGTGGCACATGCAGTTTAAGTCTCAGTCTTTTAGCATCTTTAAGCCCTTTTGTAGGGTTATGGTTCTAAACAGGTCAGTTTGAAACATAAAAAAATCAGAGGCAGTGTTTTGCACCAACCCCTGAAGCTAATCATTGACCTCTCGTAGATTTCAGTCTGCAAAATTTCTGGTCACTGGACATTTATGAAAAGTGACCTCCTTGTGAAGTCAAGAACCCAGTAGTTTAACTTTAGTGGTAGATCTGCCTCAGTTTTCATTGCAAGTTGCATAATATGACATGTGAGAATGGACGGACATAGCAACAGTAACTATGCTTACCCAAAGATCAGTTAAATTTGGATGGATGGTTTTTGCTGGATTTATTTAAGAACAGATATTGAAATTGCTTACTTTGCATTCAGTACAACACTCGTCTCTTTTAGTAAAAGCTGTTCATTCGCTGCCATCTCCCTGTAACCCTTTCTTCATATTTCTCACTTGTTTTCCTTACAGACAGACTCACTGAAATGTGTGGCACAAGCCAGCAAGAACCGGTCGCTCGCAGACTTTGAAAAGGTTTGTGTGTGTAGAGTTTGATGCTGTGTGTGGACTTTTTGTAAACTGTGGACAAACTTGAAGCCGCTGTGATTGAAACACTGTCTGTCTGCATGTTTATGTAATTTTTAAATTGTGTTTTAGCCACTTCACCCTTAATTTGTCATTAAAAAATCGCTCCTATCCTCCCCAAGGCACTAACAGAGTACAAAGCAGAGCTGAGGGATGATCCCATAATCAGCACCCATCTGACCAAGCTGTATGACAACCTGCTGGAGCAGAACCTCATCAGGGTCATCGAGCCTTTCTCCAGGGTCCAGGTAATCATCCTCAGTCAGTTCAGACAGATATGGAACAACATCGTGACATGGAAGCGGTTCATTAAGACTTATATATGAAAGTCACCACAATAATAAAACCACTCACAGGTGAAGTGAATAACATTGATTATGTTGTTGCTATAGCGCCTGTCAGTGGGTGGGATCTATTAGTGAGCAGCTGTGTCTTCAACCTGATGTGTTGGAAGAAGGTGAATTGACAGCCTGAGGATCTGAGTGACTTTGGCAAGGACTGACTTGTGGAAACAGATGGCTGGTTTGTTGGATTGTTGGGTGCTACTGGTGTGCAGTGGTTAGAAACTGCAAAAAAGGTTCAAGGGAGGATAGCCGGTCAACTAATGAAAGGGTTATGGGCATGAAGTGGAAGCAGGCCTGTATGGTTTGATCCTCAGAAGAGCGACTGCAGCAGGAACTGGACTATGGAGCAATAGAAGGTGACCTGGTCTGATGAATCACTTATTTTTGTTGATCATGTGGACAGCTGAGTGCATTATTTACTTGAGAAAGAGATGGCAGCAGGCTGCAATGCGGGAGGCAGTGTGATGATATGGGGAATGTTCTGCTGCTGGGAAACCTTGGGTCCTGCATTCATGTGGATGTTACTTTGACACGTACCACCTACCTAAACGTTGCTCCTTCTGCAGGATAATCCTCCCTGGCACGCTTCAGAAAGGGTTCAGGTGTGGAATGAAGAACATGACGAAGACTTCAAGGTGTTGACTGGGCCTCTAAATTCCCCAGATATCAGTTTGATCGAGCACCTGTGGGATGTTCTAGAAAGACAAATCAGATCCATAACTTGCAACTTCTAGTCTTAAAGGATCTGCTGCACAGCACAGGACACCTTCAGAGGTCTGTGGAGACCAGGATTTGATGACTCAGAGCTGTTTTAGCTACACAATATTAGACAGGTGGTTTTAATGCTGTGGCTGATGGGTGTATACTTTAATGTCTGTACTAAAATGCTTAAAGCTGCTGAGGGTCTTGAAACAGTCTGATTGTACTTCTTTTCTTTAACAGATAGCACACATTTCCTCCCTCATCAAACTACCTAAGGTAAGGTTTTGGTCATCATCATATCATCTGATCCGTATTTTCTTAAAGACTTTAGTTGTCATTTCACTCTAGTTGCCTATTTTAAGTAATTGTTTAAGTTTTACAGCGGAAAAGCTACAGTCAGATTGTGTCTGCCTTACAGGGGGATGTGGAGAGGAAATTATCACAGATGATTCTGGATAAGAAGTTTCATGGTATGTCATGGTCTTTTCTGTAAACTCTTTATGTCAGTGTTTCCTTGCTGTAAATATTATCACTCTGTGGTCATTTCCTGATTTTATCCCACCTCCTCCTCCACAACAGGTATATTGGACCAAGGTGAAGGCGTGCTGATCGTCTTCGATGAGCCGGTGGTGGACAAGACGTACGAGGCAGCACTGGAGACCATTCAGAACATGAGCAAAGTGGTCGACTCGCTTTACAACAAAGCCAAGAAGCTTACATAAGGTCAGCACCAGTAACAGTTGTGTGTTTCTGCAATAGTTCAATAAAGGACATGCAATTTAAATAATGCGTGTTTATCCACAGCTCCTAAAATTATGGTCATTAGGAGAACAATTTATCCTGATTTGTGGGTGTATTTGCCCAAAGTTATCACAATGAGGCTTAAGTTTAAAGAAATTGTTAATAACCCTATTTATTCTTTCACACTTTCAGCGCCTCGACTTCCACATGTATTGATGTAATTGAACTTTTTAAAAACTGCTCATTAAATTGTCAAAGTTAGATCAAGTACAGTCTGATATTGAATCCAACTTTTATTTTATTATTTCTCTATTATCCCAACAAAAGGAACTGTTGTTGCCCTCCACATTTTCCTACTGATCTTAAATGTCCCACCCTGTGCAGTTATCGCCACCTTTTAGTTTGACACTTGTTATCAGTACTAATGATAAGAAGTCTCAGAAAGAGCTTTTAATGACTACAGCAGTAAGTGTTATCGGTCAGCATACAGTCAAAGCATTTAGTCTGTTGTGTTATTTTGAAGAAATCTGTGCATTTTTCTGTTATTTCTGACAATTTCATGAACAAAATAGTCTATTTTGCTTCAGTAAATAAAGATAGAATAAGATGGTGCCAAATGGAAAAGAATACAAATTGAATTCTTATCCTTTTGGCACTGGTGAGTTTCCTTTGGCACCGGCTATAACCTCTTAGAGGTTTGCCAAAAAATCCTCTGTGGTGGAAAACCCCGACATAAATAATTAGCTACCATATATGCAATAATGGTGCCAAGTTAGGATCAAACCACAGCTGATAATATCCACAACAAATGCACCATTTTAGCATAAAAACTGGAGATAGAGAGACTACAGGAGTTTTAAACCCCTATCCCACCCCTCCTGCCAACCAAACGGGCCAAATCTGGTCTGATGTCTTGGTTTGAACCAATGTTGGTAATGTGAGATGTTACAGGTCCGGTCTGAATCCTCCTGAACTGCACTTAATATCAAACATGCGTGATATTCAGGCTTTAAAATCTGGAGGATTAAGATAATAAGCCGGCACCTGGAGCAGCAGTCTCTGTTGCCAAGCAGTGCCAAACCCTCTATCCCCTGAGGCTAATGTTAGCTACAGATGACAAAACTGCAGTTCTGACCATGCTGAATGTGTCGTCCCCACCATGTTCTCATCCAGACTTGTGTAGCCCTCTGCTTCTGTTTCATTTCTCCCAGCAGAGTAGGATTAGTGTTACAGCAGGTTTCCCACTGAGATCATGTGGGGTGGTGCACAGCTGCCTGATTACTCCCTTTGGCACAATAATCTTAATTAACATCCTGTAGCGTATAATGTGCCATTATTTTCAGATTGTGTAGTTCATGCATGTCTGAGATTAGAGAGAAGATTATGTGGAGTTTCTCCTAATGTGCGTGATGCAACCTGATCACTAAATCTGTTAGGATTTTAAAACTTCTGTGATGTGAGCCTGCATTAGGTGTCCAACAAAATGCACGTACCAGCATCTAGAGGTAACCAGTCGCTTCATATTTAACATACAGATATGAGTGTGGTGTCTGTCTTACCTAACTCCAGGCTAGAAAATAAATACAGTTTCAGCCACCCCACACATTTGTGAAATATTGCATTAAGAATCAGTCTTAGGTCTTCAAGTATAATTTCTTTTAGTACAATCACAGCCATAGTACTAAACAAATTCTAACAAAAAAAGCCATTGAAAACTTAAAATTGATTGGTTCCATGAAAATAAGAGATTTTGAGTATTGGGCCATTTTATTAGACTGTAGTTTTGTTAGTTTTTTTGTAAACAATAAACAAAAAAAAAGTCATTTGTATTTGTTTGTCTGTCTAATGCAGCTGCACCTTTTGAAACGCAAAAAAGATTTTTCCACTAATATTTCATGATAATATTTGAGATCGTGTAAAATTTTAAGGGTGTCCGAAATCTTTTTTCCACCACTGTACATGTACTTCCCACAATTGTCTCAAGATGTTTTACAGAACCCATTAAGCCTGAGCAAGACCTAAGGCGACAGTGGCAAGAAAGAACTCCCTTTTAACGGGAACAAACCTTGAGCAGAACCCGGCTCACATGGGCCGACCCATCTGCCTCACTCCTATTTCTATTTTACACATTCAGTGAAAGTCACCCTTATTATTCTAGTTATGAATGACAGGTTCACTGCTATCATATGC
The DNA here is from genome assembly GCF_022539595.1 of Amphiprion ocellaris. NCBI lineage: Eukaryota > Metazoa > Chordata > Actinopteri > Pomacentridae > Amphiprion > Amphiprion ocellaris. The sequence continues at coordinate 3,096,004 of NC_072784.1, read as the reverse complement.
TGTTACAACATTACTTTTAATGTATATCGGGTCCACATATCAGTTATTGGCCTCTCTTGATTTCCAGTAATCGTCATCCATATTGTTAAACAACACCAGCTTCATCCTTTACAACATTTCTTACTTGATGCTCATTTACCATGTTTGTGTAAACTGTCATTCTATCCCCAGAGTGAAACCATCGGTGACGTGGGCCAGTCAGACCTCCGTCGATCGCTCACTTCAAGCCGGGAGGGATGAGGGGAGGAGGATGAGGAGATTACAAACACTTAACAACCCAGCAAGCAAGCAAACAAACCAGCTGACCAATTGAAGACAACCCAACAGAACAACAAGCTGACAGGGTGGACTCCCTCCCTCAGCCCCTCTGCTCTCCCTCCCTCCCTCCCTCCCGCCACTGTCTCTACCTTCCAATCTGATTGGGGTTGATCAGACACAAAGTGCTCCTCCCTGTGGACAAATCCAGGCACTGCGTCCCTCCTCTCCTGTTCCACCACTGGTTTCTACAGTATGTAAAATTGGACAAGCCTCCCTTCCTCCTCCCTTTTTCTTTTCTCCTGTTTCTCTCTGCGCTGGCCATCAGGGAATCTTGTAAAATAACAATAAAGAATACATATACAGTACTTATACATACATGTATTATACAAAAAACCCCCAAACCAACATGTTGGGTCTGTTTTCAGAGTGTAACCTGGGGGTAAAGGCGGGTAGCTCGGTCTGCCCCTCACCGGATTCTACCTGTTCTGTTCCATTTGCCAACTGGCCCTAAAACTGAATGTTTAAATATTTTCTGCGGTTGTGAAAAAACAAAAAAATCCACCCGAGGAGTGATTTTTGAAAGTGCAGGGTGTCATAACGACCCCCCTCTCTTCTCTCCTCACATCCCCTCCATGACCTCCGCCCTCCCGACCCGTCTCACCCTGAGCGCTCTCACTCGCTCACTCACAATGCATTGTGGGATTCGTGGACCATACAGGGAATTCTGTCCACTCGGGACCATTCCACAAGGAGAGGGGGGGACGTTCACCACCACACCGGGGTCTCCCATAATCCCCCTCTTCCTTCCACCCCCCTCTCTCTGCACTCCCACTTCCTGTTTGTATATAACATTGCCAAGCGCCTGTATTCATCCGAGGCCTGATGTATTCACACTGTCCCCCTTTTTTATAATACATAAGAACGGCGCAAACCTCGCCTCCGAGAGCTTGGTCGGTCACACTAAGTGCTTTTAAAGCCTCCAGACGTGACTGGGATAGAGAGCTCTGTGTTCTGACCTGTGATGAGTGGATTGTGCAGAAAAAAGGCAGGTTTTTGCTGAAGAAATTAAAGCTGTACATTTCTGGGAACTAAACTTTGCAAGGACTCGAGGGTTTACCATATATGACGTTGGAGAAAGACAAATGCTAATAAAAAAAAAAGATTAAACCTGCAAGTTGTGTGATTTGAAGGTCCTGGAAATTATTTTTGTTTTCTCTTTGTCTAAATAATAGTTGTGCTTTTGTGTGTGAGAATATGCTTTAATGATTTTTTCCTTGTGTTCAGTTGCCTGTAGTGCATGAAAATAAGGAAGCTGGCATATAGACAAGTCACAAAGTAGTGGGATGTAAAATTAACCCTCGTGTCGTCCTGCGGGTCAAAATTGACCCGTTTTAAAGTTTGAAAATTTTCATAGTGAAACTTCTGATGTCCACATTTTAAAATTTTTTGGAAAATCTTTGAACTTTTTTTGGTGGAAAAAAATGTTGACAATGTTTCTTAAGAATATTCACAAAAAAATCAACCAAAATCCAGTCCGATGCAGTTCAGCAGTTCCTTTGTCCACATTCCCACTATAGGAGCATCCATACTTTCCCAACAAAGTGTAATTTCTCTCCTGGCCTGGAGAAGTTCAAAGTTCCATATTTGTGTCTGGTTTGATGCATATGAAAAATCCTTTGGGTTTATTCCAAGTATGCATAGTTTAGTACTTAGGGGTTCATTAACTTTAAACATTTCTGACAGACATTTTAAGACTTCTTACCAGAATTTCAAATAATTTGTTTACATTTCCGTTACCTCCACTTTTGCAATCCAAAAAATTACTGATTTAAAAAGAGGCCTGCAGGCATGTCCGAGTTTCAAATCACATACTTTTACTGTATAAGTACATATTATAGTACGGATGTATGAATATTGGAAAACACCCACTGGGTTCCAGATAAGTGCCAAGATAAAGAGGAGGAAAATCTTGTTTTTGCAACTACGAACAGCACAGCTGTGTTAATTGAACTTAACTGGAGTCCACCTGTGACTCATTGAATGGATTAGACATAGTTTAAAAAGGCACACACTGGTGTATATAAGGGACATGATATGTGCTGCATGTCAGGACACAAACCAAGCTGTGAAATAAAATGAAAAACTGGAGCTGTGTAGATCAGGGCAAAAATATATAAACATTTCTGAATGGTAGGAATTCTTTCAATGTGACAATGACCTGAAAATATGCACAACACATTAAATAGACGGACAAAAAACAAAAACTACGCTGAAATGTGTGACGTTTCTGTTGATTCAAACAAGACTAACAAAAGCTGAATTAAAAATTGACAAAAACAAAGATACATTTTGGTCAAAAACACGTCAAAATAAAACTGAAATCAGCTGCCACAGACAAACCTGGAGCTTTGACAACATTTCATCTGTTTAACCTCCAAATTCTCCCAGATGTTTCTGAATCGGTCCAATCTGAGCCAAGAGATGCAGCTTTAAATCTAATTATTAGACCACCTGTTGGTGCTACAAAGAGGAATACAGTTTAATGGAATACAGTGAGAGTTTTAAATAACCATTTTGGATTCAACATAACAGCATCCATTAGAAGCTTAAGAAAAAAAAGCAGAATGTCTTCACCAAGAACCACAAAGGTGGAGGCCAAAACACAGCGGTCACAGTGGTCCAGTCATTATTTCCAAAGCTGTAAGCTGAGATCCTTGGGAAGAAGTGATTTATATGAGGCTGAGCTTCAGACTGGACAGACGGATTGGACTCAGAACCCAGCATAAGAATCACCTTTACATTTATATTTAACCCTCGTGTCGTCCTGCCGGTCAAAATTGACCCATTTTAAAGTTTGGAAAAGCGAAAAAAAAAAAAAAGAAATTCTCAGTGAAACTTCTGATGTCCACATTTTCAACATTTTTGGGAAATCTTTGAACATTTTTTCGTGGAAAAAAAAGGAACGTTAAAAATGTTTCTTAAGAACATTCACAAAAAAAATCAACCAAAATCCAACAAAATTCGCTGTATTTATTTTGATTTTTATGTGAATGTTCTTAAAGAAAATATTACAAGTTTTACTGATATGTATATAATCGCTTCAGATATTTTTAGGATTTTTTGGAAGATTTTTACTCATTTTTTTGAAAATATTTACAAGAATTTTCTTGCCAAATTTGGGGGATTTTTTATTTAAAATAAAACTTTTAAGGGAACCATTTAAGGAATTATTGGAATTTTCTTCCTGAAGGTTCTGCAAATTTTCAGAAATTTGGGAAATTTTTTTGCAGAATTTTTGGATTTTTTTCAGACAAGGAAACAATATTTTTTGGTGCTCATAAATGAGGACAACAGGAGGGTTAATACATAGTTTCACTAGCAGGAAGTACTCAGGTTCTGCACTTCAGTGTGTGAATTATCCTACTTAAGTTAAACTGATATATCAGTATAAATGACCTGATGATGTTTTAATAGTGAAGCATCTGCGGATCCGCAGCATGTTACTGTTGTAGCTGCTGCAGTTGGAGCTGGTTTAACTACTTTAGATGTAGTTTTATAGACAGGAACAGCAGATAAATCTGAGGTCTCCTCACGTGATTAATGAGAGAAACAAAGTCTGATACAAAAATTTGTTTCCAGTATTTCTCTCATCTTTCTGTAGTGAAGTGGAAGTATGAAGTAGTATGAAATGGAAATAACTCAGAATTATATTTAAATGTAGTAATAGAATAAATGTAGTAGTTTGTTTAAATAATAATACAGAAAATGCAGGATGAAATATGCTGAATGCCTGTTCTAATTCACGGTTGAATGTAGTACCCAGTAGCAGCCACTAGAGGCCACTAAACTACAGGTTTTAGTAACAGTGACTTCATGAACAAGCATCTCTATTATAGTTGTTTTGATGCCATTTTTAGTTCAGAAGGACCAAGTTAAACGGTATACAGTCTCTTCTGTAGTTTTTCTTGATTTTTTTGTTTTCATTTTTTCAATCAGAGTTGTTGAAAGTTCTTTTTTTAAATTTCTCTGACTAAAATCTTCTAGCATAAGAAGGATAAAATGCAAAAAGCTTCTCTGCAACGGACAGAATTTGGGTCACTGATTAGTTTGTTAACATCAGTGTGCGAACACGATCTGGGTTTAAAGCTTTCATGAAGAGCCGGTGCACACTCACGTGCACACAGAGCGATGCTGACAGCTCGGTGAGCCTCATAGCGTGAGAAGGCTGAGGAAGTGGCTGGTGTGAGAATGTTGCCACCGCAGTCCAGTGGCAGCTCACACTGAAACCTGTGGTCGTCTCAGTTCACCCTGTGAACCTCCATCAGCCTGCTTTTAGCTTCCACTGAACACAACACAGCAGTACTACTGATTAACATGATCACTGATAGTTATATTTTGAAGTTTATGATGTTTTTCCAGAAATTAAATCGACTGTTGTTGCTGTTTTTGAGTATTTTTGTCCACTATTTATACAAATCAAACAAAATGAACATGTCATATGTGACGTACAGTTTATTTTGGGAGAATACGTAAACTATGACTCAGTATGTCTCATTCAAAAATTAACTTTTAGTACCAGATGATTTTAAAAACAAAAATGTTCTGCGCTCCGTAACGCAACAAAAAAGCTGCGATTAAGTCAAGTGCAACCAAAAATTGCAAAATGACCACAAAAACACCTAAAATGATCACAAACAGACTGAAAACGGCCACAAAAGGCAGAAAATGACCAAAAAATGCACAAAATGACCACAAAAAGATTTAAAATGACCACAAAACAGTCTGAAAATGACCAAAAATGCAAAAAATGACACAATAGGACACAAAATGACCACAGAAAATGACTCAATGAGGCAGATAAATATCATATTAAGACACAAATTGATGAAAGACACACAAAATAACTACAAAATTGCAAAATGACCACAAAAATGCACAAAATGACCACAAAACAGTCTGAAAGTGACCAAAAAAGAAACAAAATGAGCACAAAGACACATGACCACAAAAATGCAAAAAATGACACAAAATGACCACAGAAAATGACTCAATGAGGCAGATAATTATCATATAAAGACACAAACTGACGAAAGACACACAAAATAACTGCAAGAAATTGCAAAATGACCACAAAAACACTTCAAATGATCCCAAATGGACTGAAAATTGTCCCAAAAAGGCACAAATTGAGCACATAAAGACCTACAATGCCCACAAAATGGACTGAAAATGACCAAAAAAGAAATCAAATGAGCAGGTCATGTGTTTACAACCAACAGTCGTGTGACAAAACATCTGGGGTGAACTGCAGGCAGTGTTTCCACAGAGCACAGAGGAGAAGTAGCCAAACTGACCAGGCTGTTTGGGCTATTTTCCAGCATTTCTGTCTACATGACTGTACGATTCCTCCCCCTTCTGCAGAAGAGATACATAATCAACAAACTTATCCATGTGCAATATTATTACTTTTGTTTGTGTTTTTCTTCATTTTGCATGTACTTGTGGCTTTTAAAGCTCCACTAACTGACTAATTCCTCCTTGAGAGGCTGAGCGGGAGCATGAAGCCCACTGACCGCTTACAGACACACAAACACGTGTTTCATGACTTTTTCTGATGCCAAAAAATAGAAAAAAAGAAATGCTGAATGTGGGTAATGATTCTTAGCTTCTCTTTCTCATTCTGTAGAAAGGTTATCTGGATCTCTAAAGGTTACTCGAGCTCATGTCTGAACAGCAGAACTGAAAAACAGGAAGGAATCTGAGGTTTGAGGATGGCAGTGAAGTGTGTCTGGTGTGAGTGTGGAGTGAAGCATGATGGGAAAACAGTGGCTGATTAAACACATGTTGTGCAACTCAGAAAACCCATGAGACAGAGGTGTGTGTGTGTGTGTGTGTGTGTGTGTGTGTGTGTGTGTGTGGAGGCGTGCATGAGTCTTAGTTTAACCCTCCTGTTGTTTTCATTTATGGGCACCAAAAAATATTGTTTCCTTATCTGAAAAAAATCTGGAAAAAAATTCCACAAATTTCTGAAAATTTGCAAAATCTTCAGGAAGAAAATTCCAATAATTCCTGAAAAGTTTTATTTAAAAAAAAAAAAGAAAAACAAACAAATTTTGCAAGAAAATTCTTGTAAATATTTTCAAGAAATGATTAAAAATCTTACAAAAAAATCCTAAAAATATCTAAAGTGATTCCATATATATCAGTAAAACTTCTAATATTTTCTTTAAGAACATTCACATACTTCTGATGTCACATTTTCAACAATTTTTGGAAATTTTTGAACATTTTTTGGTGGAAAAAAAGAAACGTTAAAAAAAAAAGTTTCTTTAAGAACATTCAGAAAAAAATCAACCAAATCCAGCGAATTTTGCTGGATTTTGAAGTGAAAGTGACTAGCTCACTGGGATGAATGCAGGACTCTCAACCCAGAGGTCCCTGGTTCAAAACCCAACTTGGCTGATTGATAAAAATGGTTTGGTTGGGGCAGTGGTGGCACAACGGTTAAGTCTCTAGACTACTGATCACAAGGTCAGAGGTTCAAGCCCTGATGTGGCCACTGTTGGGTCCTTAACCCTTTCTGCTCCAGAGGTGCTGTACTGTGGCTGACCTGTCGCTCTGACTCCCCCAATTGGAGAGATATGTGAAAATCAGAATTTCCCCTTGTGGGGTTAATAAGGGATGGTAAAAAAAAAAATATATAGATATTTTTTTTTCTGAATGTTCTTCAAGAAAATATTAGAAGTTTTACTGATATATATGTAATCACTAGATATTTTTAGGATTTTTTTTTTTTTTTTTAAAGTTTTTTTTTTTGGCCTTTTTTTGGCTTTATTTTAGGTGCAGTGAGAGAGAGAGTAAGGGAGAAGAGATACAGCAAAAGGCCACGAGCGGGAATCGAACCCGGGCCGCTGCGTCGGGGACCAGCCCTGTACATGGGTCACCCACTTAACGCGTTGAGATATACGGGCGCCCTTTAGGATTTTTTGGGAAGATTTCTCCTCATTTTTAAAAAATATTTACATGAATTTTCTTGCCACATTTGGGGGATTTTTTTTAAATAAAACTTTGAAGGGAAACTATTAAGGAATTATTGGAATTTTCTTCCTGAAGGTTTTGCAAATTTTCAGAAATTTGGGGAATTTTTTTGCTGAATTTTTGGATTTTTTTCAGACAAGGAAACAATATTTTTTGGTGCTCATAAATGAAGACAACAGGAGGGTTAAGAGACAGTGGTGACATAGTAGAGAAAGACAGAGATTCCTTCATTTTGTTTCACAGAACTAAAACTGGGTTCTTAGAACACCCACACACACACACACACACACACACACACACACACACACACACACACACACACACACACACACACACACACACACACACACACACACACACACACACACACACACACACACACACACGGTGCCCAACAGCTGAATGTAATGCGGACCGACAGCTAGCCTTCACGCTCTGACGCACCTCGCCTCCCAAAATGGACGCAGAAGGACCGTTGTGCACACGCACGTGCACGTACACACACACATGTGGCGCCTAAATGGGCTTTCTGTCCACAGCAGCTGAAAAACCCAAAACATGAGGTGGAGGAGGAGGAGGTGGGGATGAACGGGTGCAGAGGTGGGGGATTAGGTGGATGGATGATCAGGGCGTGTTCGGGCCAACCGACAGACGAACAGACGAACCAGGAATGCTGACAAAAGTCGCTCAGCGAGGGTTGCTGTGACAACGTTTTTGGCCACGATGAGAGCTGCATGAGACACTGACATGAAGCAGCGACAGTCATTTTTGTTTCATACACAGTTAAAGGGCATTCTAGAGATTATTAGGTTGGTGTGCCGAGAGACTTTCAAGAAACTGCTTGAAAAAAAAACAAGGAATGGGCAAAATCTGTCCATTTTGAAAAAATAAATATTTTCAAAAAAATGAATAAAAATCTTCCAAAAAAAATCCTAATTACATATATATCAGTAAAACTTCTAATATTTTCTTTAAGAACATTCAGAAAAAAGTCTTTTTTTCTGAATGTTCTTAAACAAACATTTTTTTTAGTATTTCTTTTTTTCCACCAAAAAATGTTTAAAAACTTCCCAAAAATGTTGCAAATGTGGAAGTTTTCACTGTGAAAATATTTTTTTTTCCACACATTTTCAAACTTTAAAATGGGTCAGTTTGACCCGCAGGACGACACAAGGGTTAAAACAGTGACATTAATATTACTTGCCAGCTTAATTGGATAAACTTAGTTCTATTTAAGCAACTCATTTGAACTGCTTCAGCAATTCTCTTTTTTCAGTGTAATATGACAACAACATCAGGAATATTATGGTTTATCATTGGTTTACTGCAATATAAAGCAGCAGTTTACACAATTATTATTTAGACTGAACGCTGTAATAACCAATTTGATCAGAATACATTTATTAGGTGATATATATTTAATGTTTATATGACTTGGATACACTTTTTGTTTTGTTTTCGTTCTTTCCTCTTTTCTTTTTCTGTCACAATCCTGAAGAAAACTTACGTCCTTGTTGAAAATGCAGTCATTTAAAGCCTCAAATCTGAGCTCTTCCTCTCAACAAACCCGTGTTTTAAAAGTGTTACAGTCAAACACAGGCCTGATCTGACCGGCAGCAGCAAGGAAAAGTTGGAACTGTTTATGATGCTCAAGAGGAAAGTGGGTGAAGTAGAGGAGAAAAGGAGCGTAGAGGGGAAAGTGATTTAGAGAGCGGTTGAGGTATGTAATAGAGACAGTGAGGTGTGATTTAGAGCTGAGAGGAAAATGGGGGAGTGGGGGTACGTTCTTGGCAAAGATTGAGTGTCATTTCATGCGGGAGTGAGTGGAGAAATTATTGCATGGCTGCTACACTAGCTGACTATAGATGTGACACATCGCTCATAAGGCCGCTATCCCAGCTGAATGGGAATTACCCCATTAACGCCAGCTGAATGCTAACTGCTACAGCACATATTGGGCTGGCAGCAAAGTGCTGAGCTGGCTAATGACCGTATGTCACTGTAATGGTGTGTCTCTATCAAGTGGCCCTGCCTCTGCGGGACTCTTAGTCTTCATCGCCCCAACTCTTCATCTTCACCTTGATGCCGGATGACCTTCCAACTGGAGCCTAAGACGAAGAAGTCGTCCCCGCGAGAGCTTTCTCACATCACACGTTCTGCACAGCACCACGCCGGTGTTTTCATAAATCATCCTCTGCTTTTAAGCTCCCCGGCTCGCAGACAGATGGGATTCTTTAAAACAGTGTTAAATAAAGAAAGATTCTGATTACCCCTTTTACACGACTTGGGAACAATTTGCTGTAACGATCCAGGTGCTTCCCATATAGAAAGCAATTTTCCTCAGGCATCCTTCACAGGCATGTCCAATAAGCTGTCAGAGTTCAGGAAATCAGATATGTTTGTGTTTTGGGTCCCTGCAGCACTCCAGACATGAATTTTTACACCATGCATTGCAGAATTTGAGCTAGCTCTTAGTCCTGATTGTGATATAGGATCGTTTTTTACAGGGTCAGCAACGATTTCACTCTGGCAGTCGACCACTAGTGTCTGTCTGGGATCACGAACAACGTAGGAAAAGGGATTTAAAAAGCAACCCTTCTAGACATGATGTTCAATTTAATCTTAGACTGCATTCTATGACAAGTAGTTAAGATTAGGGAAAGATTGCAGTCATACCAACAAAACCTCTATAGCAGGGGTGTCCAACATGCGGCCCACGGGCCAACAGCGGCCCTCCAGAGGGTCCAATCCGGCCCTCAAAGTGTAAAAATTACAGAGAAGACATTAACTGCAGATTATAAATTAGTAAAACTATAAATTTAAAATAATTTCTAGACCATGACAAGTTGTTTTGATCATAAAGCTGGTCTTAAATCCAGCGCTCTGCTCGGTACTGTCGGGTTTTTGAACTCTCTCTCTGCCGGTCGCTTCTCCGCTGCTTTTAATCAGCTCTGCGTCCCCTCTAGTTTATTATTATTCTTTGGTCGCATTTAAAATTGCACTTTTGGCGGCCTTATCATACCCCAAAACGTGTGAAACGCGGGGCACACATCAGGACCCACGAAAAATTTGATATTTTATGGCCATTAGGTCAACTGGCAGAGTGTTTCATCTACAGCTACAAAATTTTGTATGCATATGCAGCACATCAGGACACACGGAAAACTCAATCATGGCCACGCCCTAAACCCAACAGTAAGTCGGCCATTTTGAATTAGCTGTGATATTTTTTGAGATTAATAACTCATCAGGGATAAGTCCGAGAGATGTCAAATTTGGCCAGTACATGCAACAGTCGTCCCTGATGAAAAGCTATCAAAATGCTCCGCAAAAGTCAAAGGGCGTGGCCATGGCGACCCCCAAAATTATTGATCCTTCGCCATGAAACAGGAAGTGGTGTCTAACTCTCTTGTACATGCTCCAATCTGCCTGAAATTTTACATGTATGATCAGAGTCCTGCCCTGACAACATCCATGTGGTTATATACATTGACAGTCATAGCGCCACCTTGTGGTAGCAGGAAATAGACATTTTTTTTTACACTTTAATGTACTATTCTTAGCAGGTTGATCATATTCACTTCAAATTTGGTGACATAAGCCTGAACACATTGATGATGACTCACAGAGAAAATGGTGACTCGTCATCAAAGGGCGTGTCCGTGGCGGCACGGTGAATTTTGATTTCTCGCCATGAAAATTGAATTATTTATATCTCAGCTGGAAATGGTCCGATCTGGACCAAACTTCGTGTGATGGACACCAGTCTGGGTCTGAACACATCCACATTCATAAATTTAGAAATACTCATAGTGCCACCTATTGGCAATAGGAAGAAATTGTCATTACATTTGCACGTGCCATTGCCAGAAACTTTGTCATATCATTCTGAAAATTGGTCAGGTGAGTGGTCACACCTTGACGATGCCACAGTGTGAAGATTTTGACGATTCATAAAACGCTGTTGCCATGGCAACGCAATGTTGCCGTGACAGACAAAATACTTTTTGACAGGAACGCTCATATGCTCGCCAAAATTTCCACACACATCAGGACTACTGAAATATTTGATATTTTACAGAAATTGCACATGATTGTTGCAAAATGGCTCCATAGCGCCACCTGGAAATTTTCAAACATTTACGACAGGCCGTATGTGTCACCTACAGATCTGAAACTTGGTAGGCTTATGTAACTCGTCAAGATGCACAAAAATGTAATTGACACCCATGCCAAAACCCAACAGGAAGTCGGCCATTTTGAATTATATGTCATACTTTTTGACGAATTTGGGTCATTTTTGTACATTTTCAAAAGCTATAAACTCAAACACAGTAACACAGAGAGAGCTGAAATTCGTCCAGGATGTACTCCACATGGGTGATCAAAAGTTATCAAAATGCTCCGCAAAAGTCTGAGGGCGTGGCCATGGCGGCCTCCTGAACTTTGATGCTTCGCCATGAAATATCAACTGCTGTGTAACTATCCTCTACATGCTCCAATCTGTCTCAGACTTAACAGGTGTGATCAGAGTCCAGCTTTGAAGACATCCATAGACAAATGTACATTCAGAGTTATAGCGCCACCTGTTGGATGGAAGGAAATGCTCTATAACTAGCCTGTACATGGTCCGATCTGCCTGAAATTTTGTATGTGTGATCAGAGTCCAACCCTGATCACATCCATAGGCCAATATAGACTCTCGGTCGCAGCGCCACCTGGTGGATGGACAGGAAATGGTCTATAAGTAGCCTGCACATGCTCCAATCTGCCTGAAATTTTACACGTGTGATCAGAGTCCTCATCACATCCACAGGCCGACATGCACTCTCGGTGGCAGCGCCACCTGGTGGACATGCATGGATTCGCCGACCAGCAAGGATGCGAGGACCCGTCCAACGCTGCTTGCAGCTTTAATTTGTTTTGTTTTTGTTGTTTTTTTGTCTTTTTTTGTCCAACTTTTGTCGTTTCTCTGATGTTTTTGTCATTTTGTGTTTCCTTTTTTTCTCGTTTGTGTTTTTTGTCTTATTTTTGTCATTTTGTGTTTTGCTTTTTTGTTATTTTGTGTTTTTTATTCTCACTTGTGTTGTTTACTTTTTTGTCGCTTTGTTTCTTTTTTTGGTAATTTTTGTCTCATTTGTGTCATTTGTATAATTTCTTGTCTCGTTTTTATCCATTTTTTGTCACTTTGTAACCTTTTTGTCTAATTTTTTGTCTCTTTTTTTGTTTTGTTTTGTGTCGTTTGTCTTTTTTTGTCATTTTGTGTCTCACTTTTGTCGTGTGTGACTTTTGTCTTATTTTTGTAATATTTTGTCTTGTTTTTTGTTGTTTTTTGTCTGATTTTGTCATTTTGATCATAAAGTAAAATACTATATCATTCAGTTCCAGATTTGTGTCTTTATAGATCCTCTATGATCTGGAAGTTGTAATGTCTCAATGATAGACTGAGGCATAATGTTGTTGAAATTGAATCTATTTTTCTTAAGAAATTTCAGGTTATTTTTGATGTTTTGTAAAAAGATAATTCCTTAAATGTGAATATTTTCAGAATGTACTTTTGTGAACTAAAACTAATGAAAAAATTCGGAGTTGTGGTCATTTATAGGTTATTATTCTGTGCTTTTACTGGTCCAGAACACTTGAGGTCAAACTGGGATGAATGTGGAACCTGAACTAGAATGAGTTTGACACCCCTGGTTTAGAACATGCAGTGCAGGACCTTTAGTTTGCAGAATCACAGTCAGATTCACTGATGATGACCTGCAGACTCTGAAGGAACAAAGGGTTCCAGCTTCTCTTAAGATCTCTTCTTATATTCTTAACATTCCTACCACTGTCGGTTTGGGATTTACCACCAACAATAGACAACAAAACACAAAGAGAGAGACCTGCCTTTAAGATGAACACATCATCTAAACTAGATCCTGAACACGTGACTGTACTCTAAGAATGCTGATGAATGTTAACGTCGTCTCTTCTTACTTCCGTTTAATGTTTGACCTTCACTGTACAGACTGATGCTCCGTATGTTCAGACGCTGTTTTCAAATCCATCTTTAAGACGTGTACCTGCAGGATTCATGAAATCAGAACTTGTGTAGAAGCCAGTCTTGGTCCCATAGGCGGCTTACACAAGTGTGATGTGGAAACTTGAAGAACACACTCTAAATGTTTGTTTTTTTTTCAGTGGTAACTCTTTCCAGCAGTTCAACTTAAAAAAAAAAAAATTACCAAATCAAGAAAGCCAAAAAAAGAAGCTTAGACAGAACCAGGCTCAGGGAGGGCGACCATCTACCTCGACCAGTTGGGGTGAGGCTGAGCATGGAAAATGGTCATGACATAACACTGAGTAAAATACATTTAATGAGTACATAAATGGTTCTTAAAGCTGAGGTAATATTTTGGCATCATCAGGGAGAGGAAACTGGACTTCTTCTCTTATGTTTTCAGGCTTTAGAAAATCTGATTTTAGCCAATCAAAGGTCTTTTCAAGAGCAAATGGGATCAGTAAAGAGCAACAAAGTCCGGACTGGGAGCACAATGTGGAGGTCGGGTGGGTTAAACTAAGGACGTTCACTGAGGAGAGCAAACTTTGAGTTCAATTTCAGGCTGAAACTGAATTTTAACCTTTAGCTTGACTATTTTTTTCACCCTTAAAGACCATGCATATGCTGTAGAGATGCTGCCTACATCAGCTTTAAACATACAGTTTTAACTTTGTGGGTGTATTAATAAATGCAGTAGAAGACAACCACACTTTACTTTTTGGTTCCTGAAGATGTTTCATCTCCCACTTCTTCAGTTCCAGCAACACCTGGATGACTGAGAATCTTCATAGACACATGCAGTGGAAGCAGACTTTGCTAATTAATCATGATGTACTTAAGAATTTGTGACTTCTATGTCAAAAAAGGAGCATAACATTCTTTAAATTAGTGTATGACGCCAATATAAACTTCATATATTCATCATATTTTCATTCATTGTTTAATTTGGTCTCTTTTTAGTGGTATCTTTCTGAAAAGTTATAGCCAACCACTAATATTTACATAGAGGTCATTAGCATTTTGTTTTGCAGATTTTCTCATAAAATTTACCATACATTTAAAGGAAACCTTGTTACTATAACTGTGTTTATAATTCCCCCTTTGGAGTCACTAAAACAACCTAGTTTCTACATATCTATTGTTCATGAAGCCTCTTTTGCTTGACTGCTGCTGTAAACTCTTGTGAAAATGCATCTTTCTGTCTTGCACATGGCTGTACATTTTACCCAGTTACATCACCTTCATCTTTATATGTAATCACACTGAAGACGGCTCCTCCGGGGATTATTGCTATATTCAGAGGAACTAACTTCCTAATTGTTCCCCTGAGACTATCTATCTATTCTTTATACAGAGCAGGAGTCTGAAAGCAGCGGGTGATCTGTCATTCATGCTATTAGTTCATGGTTATCATCAGTGCTGGCCGAGGCCATTAGCCCAAAGACATTAACAGCAGCCATCAGCGGAGCCATTAACTGCCACGGCCCTCACCTCGTGCTTCTGTCTCCCCCCTTCCTCCCTCATATCTCCCATGATTCCCTGTGTGTCTCTCTGTGTTGGTGGGCGTGGCCTCTTCCTCCTGCACCTGAGCCACCATCATCTGCTCACCTCCTCCTCATCATCAATCCAGGCTTCTCACAGCGTCCGTTCAGAGTTCTGGTCTTTTGTCCACTAAAATGCAGATTGAAGTCACTGAAACTAACCTTGTGTGGAATTCCTTGTGTCATTCCCTTCTCCCTATCTAGGGACAACTACATAGTGAACTACGTCAGGAACTCCTCTGCAAAGAGTCTCAGCACCATAAATTGAGTCATTGCTTTCGCTCCACTTAAACATATCAGATCAATGACAGTGAACCAACTGTCATTTTTTATGCTACATTCATATTATACTGACTGTATTTTTCAAAATCCATCAATTAAAATAACTTTATTTCTTTGTGTTGCGATACAACACTCCACTTCCATTAAACATATCAATATGACTTTTAATTTGAACATCTGAACATTTTAGTGCCATAATTCATGGATTTGTCTCGTGTCTGTTGCCATTTTCGGCAAGCTACACAAATAGAAAAAGGTTTATTATGCAGAAAATATGTCTTAATGCTATAAAAGACATCTTAACAATATAAAAAACCATCAGAAATCTGAAGGAATAACATCAGTCCTCGACTGGCTCTCCCATCCGTCTACCATCCTCCTTCAACGCAATGCATGATAGATAGATAGATAGATAGATAGATAGATAGATAGATAGATAGATAGACGATAGATAGATAGATAGATAGATAGATAGATAGATAGAGAGATAGATAGAGAGATAGATAGAGAGATAGATAGATAGATAGATAGATAGATAGATAGATAGATAGATAGACGATAGATAGATAGATAGATAGATAGATAGATAGATAGATAGATAGATAGATAGATAGATAGACGATAGATAGATAGATAGATAGATAGATAGATAGATAGATAGATAGATAGATAGATAGATAGATAGATAGAGAGATAGATAGATAGACGATAGATAGATAGATAGATAGATAGATAGATAGATAGATAGATAGATAGAGAGATAGATAGAGAGATAGATAGAAAGATAGATAGATAGACGATAGATAGATAGATAGATAGATAGACAGATAGACAGATAGACAGACAGACAGACAGACAGATAGATAGATAGATAGATAGATAGATAGATAGATTTCTAAGTGACCCTAAACTTTTGAACAGTAGTGTACATGAGTTAAAGTTGCTCCATATTATTTACAGCTGCTCTATATCACTTAAAGTTGACCTATAGTACTGTTCAAAAGTTTGGGGTCACCTGGACAATTCATAATTAGCTAACACAATGTAGCATTAGAACACAGGAGTGATGGTTGCTGGAAATGTTCCTCTGTACCTCTATGGAGATATTCCATGAAAAATCAAGCGTTTCCAGCTACAATAGTCATTTACCACATTAACAATGTCTAGACTGGATTTCTGATTCATTTAATGTTATCGTAATTGAAAAAAATGCTTTTCTTTCAAAAATGAGGACATTTCTAAGTGACCCTAAACTTTTGGACAGTAGTGTATGTCATAGTTGTCATGAATACAGCCTGAGGCTGTGGTCAGGTCAGTGCTCTCTCCTCTAGCTCTATTCTCTCCCTCTCTCTCTCAGGTGTGTATTGGTGCAGAAGGCTGCAGCAGGTGTTCTGAGTTGGTGATTGGGTGATTGTGTGCAGGTGGAAGTCATGCAATCAAGCTGCTCCCGCTCTGCTTATAATCAGACGCCACTCTGTCGTGGATGTGGGACTGTGAGCAATGAACAGTAAGTGCTCTGCTCAGTTCATGTGTGCACCTCCGTTTCAGTTCTCTCAGTAATCCTGTTTTCTTTGTTTAGTGTCGACTTCTGCCTGCTTCAGCTCCCGGATCCTCTGCCTGGTTACCTACCTCCTTCCCACCTTTCAGCCTCCTGGATGAAACACCTGCTGTCAGCCAGACCTCGCCACCTGAGACGCCATAACCATCCAGGTGGGTTATAATCTAGTGGAAAGCTTGGACGCCTCGTAGCCATACCTCTGCCTCAGCTGCTCCATTGCTGGTCCAAACACCTGCAAGAGGATTCACTTAGCTGGACTGGCCCGGCTTTCCCCCTATCCTGAACTCTGTTCCTCCATGACAGCCAGTTAAGTCTCTGTTCCCGAGTAGTATCGGACTATCGTTGACCAACATTAGTATTACAGCCGTTCGTTAGTTGTATCCTGTATTATTCTCTGGTAAATAATTGTAGTTTTGTAAATAGTTGTTTTGGGTGTTGGATTACTGTTAGTATTGATTCTGGGTTTTTTCGGCGTTATTTAGGATTCCTGCCTTAGTGCTACCAAACGTGTGTTTTCGTAGTTTGAGACCAGCGCTCTGCTGTTTCCCCGGTGTGAGAGCACAGCGTTGGGCTCTCGGACCGGGGCAAGAGGAGAGTGGTTCCCTCCTGTTGCCCCAGTCTGAGAGTGATGGTTGCTGGAAATGTTCCTCTGTACCTCTATGGCGATACTCCATGAAAAATCAAGCGTTTCCAGCTACAATTGTCATTTACCACATTAACAATGTCTACACTGGATTTATGATTCATTTAATGTTATCGTCATTGAAAAAAATGCTTTTCTTTCAAAAATGAGGACATTTCTAAGTGACCCTAAACTTTTGGACAGTAGTGTATGTCATAGTTGTCATGAATACAGCCTGAGGCTGTGGTCAGGGCAGTGCTCTCTCCTCCAGCTCTATTCTCTCTATCTCTCTCTCTCTCTCTCTCTCTCTCTCTCTCTCAGGTGTGTATTGGTGCAGAAGGCTGCAGCAGGTGTTCTGAGTTGGTGATTGGGTGATTGTGTGCAGGTGGAAGTCATGCAATCAAGCTGCTCCCGCTCTGCTTATAATCAGACGCCACTCTGTCGTGGATGTGGGACTGTGAGCAATGAACAGTAAGTGCTCTGCTCAGTTCATGTGTGCACCTCCGTTTCAGTTCTCTCAGTAATCCTGTTTTCTTTGTTTAGTGTCGACTTCTGCCTGCTTCAGCTCCCGGATCCTCTGCCTGGTTACCTACCTCCTTCCCACCTTTCAGCCTCCTGGATGAAACACCTGCTGTCAGCCAGACCTCGCCACCTGAGACGCCATAACCATCCAGGTGGGTTATAATCTAGTGGAAAGCTTGGACGCCTCGTAGCCATACCTCTGCCTCAGCTGCTCCATCGCTGGTCCAAACACCTGCAAGAGGATTCACTTACCTGGACTGGCCCGGCTTTCCCCCTATCCTGAACTCTGTTCCTCCATGACAGCCAGTTAAGTCTCTGTTCCCGAGTAGTATCGGACTATCGTTGACCAACATTAGTATTACAGCCGTTCGTTAGTTGTATCCTGTATTATTCTCTGGTAAATAATTGTAGTTTTGTAAATGGTTGTTTTGGGTGTTGGATTACTGTTGGTATTGATTCTGGATTTTGTTGATGTTATTTAGGATTCCTGCCTTAGTGCTACCGAATGTGAGTTTTCATGGTCTGAGAGCCCAGCTCTCTCCTGTTGCCCCGGTCTGAGAGCCCAGCTCTCTCCTGTTGCCCCGGTCTGAGAGCCCAGCTCTCTCCTGTTGCCCCGGTCAGAGAGCCCAGCTCTCTCCTGTTGCCCCGGTCAGAGAGCCCAGCTCTCTCCTGTTGCCCCGGTCAGAGAGCCCAGCACTCTCCTGTTGCCCCGGTCAGAGAGCCCAGCACTCTCCTGTTGCCCTGGTCTGAGAGCCCAGCCGACTGATTGGTTGGCTGGCCGGTGGCTCGCTGGCTGGCTGGCTCCCTCCTGTTGCCCCGGTCTGAAAGCCCAGCTTTCTCCTGTTGCCCCGGTCAAAGAGCCCAGCTCGGCTGGGCTCTCAGACCGGCTGGCTGGCTGACTGGTCGGCTGGCTGACTGGTCGGCTGGCTGGCCGGCGGGCTGGCTGGCTCCTGTTGCCCCGGTCAGAGAGCCCAGCTCTCTCCTGTTGCCCTGGTCTGAGAGCCCAGCTCTCTCCTGTTGACCTGGTCTGAGAGCCCAGCTCTCTCCTGTTGACCCGGTCAAAGAGCCCAGCTCAGCTGGGCTCTCGGACCAGCCGGCTGGCTGGCTCTCTCCTGTTGCCCCGGTCAGAGCGCAGTTCTTTCTCCTGTTGCCCCGGTCAGAGAGCCCAGTGCTTTCTCCTGTTGCGCCGGTCAAAGAGCCCAGCTCTCTCCGGAGCTCTCAGACTGGCCAGCTGCCTGGTTGGCTGGCTGGCTGGCTGCCTCCCTCCTGTTGCCCCGTTCTGAGAGCCCAGCTGACTGGTTGGTTGGCCGGCCGGTGGCTCACCAGCTGGCTGGCTCCCTCCTGTTGCCCCGGTCTGAAAGCCCAGCTATCTCCTGTTGCCCCGGTCAAAGAGCTCGGCTGGGCTCTCAGACCGGCTGTCTGGCTGGCTCTCTCCTGTTGCCCCGGTCAAAGAGCCCAGCTCGGCTGGGCTCTCAGACCGGCTGTCTGGCTGGCTCTCTCCTGTTGCCCCGGTCTGAGAGCCCAGCCGCATGGCTGGCTGGCTCTCTCCTGTTGCCCCGGTCAGAGAGCCCAGCTCACTCCTGTTGCCCCGGTCAGAGAGCTCAGCTGGCTGGATGGCTGGCTGGTTGGTTGGCCGGCCGGTGGCTGGCTGGCTCGCTCCCTCCTGTTGCCCCGGTCTGAAAGCCCAGCTCTCTCCTTCTGACCCGGTCAAAGAGCCCAGCTCAGCTGGGCTCTTGGACTGGCCGGCTGGCCAGCCGGCTGGCTGGGTCTCTCCTGTTGCCCCGGTCAGAGAGCCCAGTGCTTTCTCCTGTTGCCCCGGTCTGAAAGCCCAGTGCTTTCTCCTGTTGCCCCGGTCAGAGAGCCCAGCTCTCTCCTGGGCTCTCGGAGTGGCTGGTTGGCTGGCTGGCCGGCTGGCTGCCTCCCTCCTGTTGCCCCGGTCAGAGAGCCCAGCTCTCTCCTGGGCTCTCGGAGTGGCTGGTTGGCTGGCTGGCCGGCTGGCTGCCTCCCTCCTGTTGCTCCGGTCTTAGAGCCCAGCGCTCTCCAGTTGCCCTGGTCTGAGAGCCCAGCCGACTGGTTGGTTGGCCAGCCGGTGGCTCACCAGCTGGCTGGCTGGCTTCCTCCTGTTGCACCGGTCTGAGAGTCCAGCGCTCTCCTGTTGCCCAGGACTGAGAGCCCAGCTGCCTGGCTGGTTGGCTGGCTGGTTGGTTGGCCGGCTGGCTGGCTCTCTCCTGTTGCCCCAGTCAGAGAGCCCAGCTGGCTGGATGGCTGGCTGGCTGGTTGGTTGGCCGGCCGGTGGCTCGCCGGCTGGCTGGCTCCCTCCTGTTGCCCCGGTCTGAAAGCCCAGCTCTCTCCTGTTGACCCGGTCAAAGAGCCCAGCTCAGCTGCGCTCTTGGACTGGCCGGCTGGCCAGCCGGCTGGCTGGGTCTCTCCTGTTGCCCCGGTCAGAGAGCCCAGTGCTTTCTCCAGTTGCCCTGGTCTGAGAGCCCAGCCGACTGGTTGGTTGGCCAGCCGGTGGCTCACCAGCTGGCTGGCTGGCTTCCTCCTGTTGCCCCGGTCTGAGAGCCCAGCGCACTCCTGTTGCCCAGGACTGAGAGCCCAGCTGGCTGGCTGGATGGCTGGTTGGTTGGCCTGGTGGCTGGCTCTCTCCTGTTGCCCCGGTCTGAAAGCCCAGCTCTCTCCTGTTGACCCGGTCAAAGAGCCCAGCTCAGCTGGGCTCTCAGACCAGCCGGCTGGCTGGCCGGCTCTCTCTTGTTGCCCCGGTCAGAGAGCCCTGTGCATTCTCCTGTTGCCCCGGTCAAAGAGCCCAGCTCTCTCCTGGGCTCTCAGACTGGCCAGCTGGCTGGTTGGCTGGCTGACCGAGTGGCTGGCTGCCTCCCTCCTGTTGCCCCGGTCTGAGAGCCCAGCTCTCTCCTGTTGCCCCGGACTGAGAGCCCGGCCGGCTGGCTGGTTGGTTGGCCGGCCGGCTGGCTGGCTCTCTCCTGTCGCCCTGGTCAGAGAGCCCAGCTCCCTTCTGTTGGCCCGGTCAAAGAGCCCAGCTCTCTCCTGGGCTCTCAGACCGGCTGGCTGGCTGACTGGTCGGCTGGCTGACTGGTCGGCTGGCTGGCCGGCGGGCTGGCTGGCTCCTGTTGCCCCGGTCAGAGAGCCCAGCTCTCTCCTGTTGCCCCGGTCAGAGCGCAGTTCTTTCTCCTGTTGCCCCGGTCAGAGAGCCCAGTGCTTTCTCCTGTTGCGCCGGTCAAAGAGCCCAGCTCTCTCCGGAGCTCTCAGACTGGCCAGCTGCCTGGTTGGCTGGCTGGCTGGCTGCCTCCCTCCTGTTGCCCCGTTCTGAGAGCCCAGCTGACTGGTTGGTTGGCCGGCCGGTGGCTCACCAGCTGGCTGGCTCCCTCCTGTTGCCCCGGTCTGAAAGCCCAGCTATCTCCTTTTGCCCCGGTCAAAGAGCCCAGCTCGGCTGGGCTCTCAGACCGGCTGTCTGGCTGGCTCTCTCCTGTTGCCCCGGTCTGAGAGCCCAGCCGCATGGCTGGCTGGCTCTCTCCTGTTGCCCCGGTCAGAGAGCCCAGCTCACTCCTGTTGCCCCGGTCAGAGAGCTCAGCTGGCTGGATGGCTGGCTGGCTGGTTGGTTGGCCGGCCGGTGGCTGGCTGGCTCGCTCCCTCCTGTTGCCCCGGTCTGAAAGCCCAGCTCTCTCCTTCTGACCCGGTCAAAGAGCCCAGCTCAGCTGGGCTCTTGGACTGGCCGGCTGGCCAGCCGGCTGGCTGGGTCTCTCCTGTTGCCCCGGTCAGAGAGCCCAGTGCTTTCTCCTGTTGCCCCGGTCTGAAAGCCCAGTGCTTTCTCCTGTTGCCCCGGTCAGAGAGCCCAGTGCTTTCTCCTGTTGCCCCGGTCTGAAAGCCCAGTGCTTTCTCCTGTTGCCCCGGTCAGAGAGCCCAGCTCTCTCCTGGGCTCTCGGAGTGGCTGGTTCGCTGGCTGGCCGGCTGGCTGCCTCCCTCCTGTTGCCCCGGTCAGAGAGCCCAGCTCTCTCCTGGGCTCTCGGAGTGGCTGGTTGGCTGGCTGGCCGGCTGGCTGCCTCCCTCCTGTTGCTCCGGTCTTAGAGCCCAGTGCTCTCCAGTTGCCCTGGTCTGAGAGCCCAGCCGACTGGTTGGTTGGCCAGCCGGTGGCTCACCAGCTGGCTGGCTGGCTTCCTCCTGTTGCACCGGTCTGAGAGTCCAGCGCTCTCCTGTTGCCCAGGACTGAGAGCCCAGCTGCCTGGCTGGTTGGCCGGCTGGCTGGCTCTCTCCTGTTGCCCCAGTCAGAGCCCAGCTGGCTGGATGGCTGGCTGGGTGGTTGGTTGGCCGGCCGGTGGCTCGCCGGCTGGCTGGCTCCCTCCTGTTGCCCCGGTCTGAAAGCCCAGCTCTCTCCTGTTGACCCGGTCAAAGAGCCCAGCTCAGCTGCGCTCTTGGACTGGCCGGCTGGCCAGCCGGCTGGCTGGGTCTCTCCTGTTGCCCCGGTCAGAGAGCCCAGTGCTTTCTCCAGTTGCCCTGGTCTGAGAGCCCAGCCGACTGGTTGGTTGGCCAGCCGGTGGCTCACCAGCTGGCTGGCTGGCTTCCTCCTGTTGCCCCGGTCTGAGAGCCCAGCGCACTCCTGTTGCCCAGGACTGAGAGCCCAGCTGGCTGGATGGATGGCTGGTTGGTTGGCCTGGTGGCTGGCTCTCTCCTGTTGCCCCGGTCTGAAAGCCCAGCTCTCTCCTGTTGACCCGGTCAAAGAGCCCAGCTCAGCTGGGCTCTCAGACCAGCCGGCTGGCTGGCCGGCTCTCTCTTGTTGCCCCGGTCAAAGAGCCCAGCTCTCTCCTGGGCTCTCAGACTGGCCAGCTGGCTGGTTGGCTGGCTGACCGAGTGGCTGGCTGCCTCCCTCCTGTTGCCCCGGTCTGAGAGCCCAGCTCTCTCCTGTTGCCCCGGACTGAGAGCCCAGCCGGCTGGCTGGTTGGTTGGCCGGCCGGCTGGCTGGCTCTCTCCTGTCGCCCTGGTCAGAGAGCCCAGCTCCCTTCTGTTGGCCCGGTCCAAGAGCCCAGCTCTCTCCTGGGCTCTCAGACTCGCTGGCTGGCTGGCCGGCCGGCTGCCTCCCTCCTGTTGGCCTGTTCTGAGAGCCCAGCGCTCTCCTGTTGCCCAGGACTGAGAGCCTGGCTGGTTGGCTGGCTGGTTGGTTTGCCGGCTGGCTGGCTCCCTCCTGTTGCCCCGGTCCGAGAGTCCAGCGCTCTCTCCTGTTGCCCCGGTCCGAGAGTCCAGCGCTCTCTCCTGTTGCCCCGGTCCGAGAGTCCAGCGCTCTCTCCTGTTGCCCCGGTCCGAGAGTCCAGCGCTCTCTCCTGTTGCCCCGGTCCGAGAGTCCAGCTCTCTCCTGTTGACCCGGTCAGAGCCCAGTTCGGCTGGGCTCTCAGACCAGCTGTCTGGCTGGCTGGCTCTCTCCTGTTGCCCCGGTCTGAGAGTCCAGCGCTCTCCTGTTGCCCCGGTCCGAGAGTCCAGCGCTCTCCTGTTGCCCCGGTCCGAGAGTCCAGCGCTCTCTCCTGTTGCCCCGGTCCGAGAGTCCAGCGCTCTCTCCTGTTGCCCCGGTCCGAGAGTCCAGCGCTCTCTCCTGTTGCCCCGGTCCGAGAGTCCAGCGCTCTCTCCTGTTGCCCCGGTCCGAGAGTCCAGCGCTCTCTCCTGTTGCCCCGGTCCGAGAGTCCAGCGCTCTCTCCTGTTGCCCCGGTCCGAGAGCCCAGCGCTCTCTCCTGTTGCCCCGGTCCGAGAGCCCAGCGCTCTCTCCTGTTGCCCCGGTCCGAGAGCCCAGCGCTCTCTCCTGTTGACCTGGTCCGAGAGCCCAGTTCGGCTGGGCTCTCAGACCAGCTGTCTGGCTGGCTGGCTGGCTCTCTCCTGTTGCCCCGGTCCGAGAGCCCAGCGCTCTCTCCTGTTGCCCCGGTCCGAGAGCCCAGCGCTCTCTCCTGTTGCCCCGGTCCGAGAGCCCAGCGCTCTCTCCTTTTGGCCCGGTCCGAGAGCCCAGCTCTCTCCTGTTGACCCGGTCCGAGAGCCCAGTTCGGCTGGGCTCTCAGACCAGCTGTCTGGCTGGCTCTCTCCTGTTGCCCCGGTCCGAGAGTCCAGCGCTCTCTCCTGTTGCCCCGGTCCGAGAGTCCTGCGCTCTCTCCTGTTGCCCCAGTCAGAGAGCCCAGCTCACTCCTGTTGCCCCGGTCAGAGAGCTCAGCTGGCTGGATGGCTGGCTGGTTGGTTGGCCGGCCGGCGGCTGGCTGGCTCGCTCCCTCCTGTTGCCCCGGTCTGAAAGCCCAGCTCTCTCCTGTTGACCCGGTCAAAGAGCCCAGCTCAGCTGGGCTCTTGGACTGGCCGGCTGGCCAGCCGGCTGGCTGGGTCTCTCTTGTTGCCCCGGTCAGAGAGCCCAGTGCTTTCTCCTGTTGCCCCGGTCAGAGAGCCCAGCTCTCCTGGGCTCTCGGAGTGGCTGGTTGGCTGGCTGCCTCCCTCCTGTTGTTCCGGTCTGAAAGCCCAGCTCTGTCCTGTTGACCCGGTCAAAGAGCCCAGCTCAGCTGGGCTCTCAGACCAGCTGTCTGGCTGGCTGGCTCTCTCCTGTTGCCCCGGTCCGAGAGTCCAGCGCTCTCCTGTTGCCCCGGTCCGAGAGTCCAGCGCTCTCCTGTTGCCCCGGTCCGAGAGTCCAGCGCTCTCTCCTGTTGCCCCGGTCCGAGAGTCCAGCGCTCTCTCCTTTTGCCCCGGTCAGAGAGCCCAGCACGCTCTCTCCTGTTGCCCCGGTCCGAGAGCCCAGCGCTCTCTCCTGTTGCCCCGGTCCGAGAGTCCAGCTCTCTCTCCTGTTGCCCCGGTCAGAGCCCAGTTCGGCTGGGCTCTCAGACCAGCTGTCTGGCTGGTGCTCTCCTGTTGCCCCGGTCCGAGAGTCCAGCGCTCTCCTGTTGCCCCGGTCCGAGAGTCCAGCGCTCTCTCCTGTTGCCCCGGTCCGAGAGTCCAGCGCTCTCTCCTGTTGCCCCGGTCCGAGAGTCCAGCGCTCTCTCCTGTTGCCCCGGTCTGAGAGTCCAGCGCTCTCTCCTGTTGCCCCGGTCCGAGAGTCCAGCGCTCTCTCCTGTTGCCCCGGTCCGAGAGTCCAGCGCTCTCTCCTGTTGCCCCGGTCCGAGAGTCCAGCGCTCTCTCCTGTTGCTCCGGTCCGAGAGTCCAGCGCTCTCTCCTGTTGCCCCGGTCAGAGAGCCCAGCTCTCTCCTGGGCTCTCGGAGTGGCTGGTTGGCTGGCTGCCTCCCTCCTGTTGCCCTGGTCCAAAAGCCCAGCGCTCTCCTGTTGCCCCGGTCCGAGAGTCAGGCGCTCTCCTGTTGCCCCGGTCCGAGAGCCCAGCTCTCTCTCCTGTTGCCCCGGTCAGAGCCCAGTTCGGCTGGGCTCTCAGACCAGCTGTCTGGCTGGCTGGCGCTCTCCTGTTGCCCCGGTCCGAGAGTCCAGCGCTCTCTCCTTTTGCCCCGGTCCGAGAGTCCAGCGCTCTCTCCTGTTGCCCCGGTCCGAGAGTCCAGCGCTCTCTCCTGTTGCCCCGGTCCGAGAGCCCAGTTCGGCTGGGCTCTCAGACCAGCTGTCTGGCTGGCTGGCTCTTTCCTGTTGCCCCGGTCCGAGAGTCCAGCGCCCTCCTTTTGCCCCGGTCCGAGAGTCCAGCGCCCTCCTGTTGCCCTGGTCCGAGAGCCTAGCGCTTTCTCCTGTTGCCCCGGTCAGAGAGCCCAGCGCTTTCTCCTGTTGCCCCGGTCTGAGAGCCCAGCGGGCTGGCGCTCTCCTGTTGCCCCGGTCCGAGAGTCCAGCGCTCTCTCCTGTTGCCCCGGTCCGAGAGTCCAGCGCTCTCTCCTGTTGCCCCGGTCCGAGAGTCCAGCGCTCTCCTGTTGCCCCGGTCCGAGAGTCCCGCGCTCTCCTGTTGCCCCGGTCCGAGAGTCCAGCGCTCTCTCCTGTTGCCCCGGTCCGAGAGTCCAGCGCTCTCTCCTGTTGCCCCGGTCCGAGAGTCCAGCGCTCTCTCCTGATGCCCCGGTCCAAGAGCCCAGCGCTTTCTCCTGATGCCCCGGTCCAAGAGCCCAGTGCTTTCTCCTGTTGCCCCGGTCAGAGATCCCAGCTCTCTCCTGGGCTCTCGGAGTGGCTGGTTGGCTGGCTGCCTCCCTCCTGTTGCCCTGGTCCGAAAGCCCAGCGCTCTCCTGTTGCCCCGGTCCGAGAGCCCAGCGCTCTCTCCTGTTGCCCCGGTCCGAGAGTCCAGCGCTCTCTCCTGTTGCCCCGGTCCGAGAGTCCAGCGCTCTCTCCTGTTGCCCCGGTCCGAGAGTCCAGCGCTCTCTCCTGTTGCCCCGGTCCGAGAGTCCAGCGCTCTCTCCTGTTGCCCCGGTCCGAGAGCCCAGCTCTCTCCTGTTGACCCGGTCCGAGAGCCCAGTTCGGCTGGGCTCTCAGACCAGCTGTCTGGCTGGCTGGCTCTTTCCTGTTGCCCCGGTCCGAGAGTCCAGCGCCCTCCTTTTGCCCCGGTCCGAGAGTCCAGCGCTTTCTCCTGTTGCCCCGGTCCGAGAGCCCAGCGCTTTCTCCTGTTGCCCCGGTCCAAGAGCCCAGCGCTTTCTCCTGTTGCCCCGGTCCGAGAGCCCAGCGTGTTCTCCTGTTGCCCCGGTCCGAGAGCCCAGCGCCCTCCTGTTGCCCCGGTCAGAGAGCCCAGCGCTCTCTCCTGTTGCCCCGGTCCGAGAGCCCAGCGCTCTCTCCTGTTGCCCCGGTCCGAGAGCCCAGCTCTCTCTCCTGTTGCCCCGGTCAGAGCCCAGTTCGGCTGGGCTCTCAGACCAGCTGTCTGGCTGGCTGGCGCTCTCCTGTTTCCCCGGTCCGAGAGTCCAGCGCTCTCTCCTTTTGCCCCGGTCCGAGAGTCCAGCGCTCTCTCCTTTTGCCCCGATCCGAGAGTCCAGCGCTCTCTCCTGTTGCCCCGGTCCGAGAGTCCAGCGCTCTCTCCTGTTCCCCGGTCCGAGAGCCCAGCTCTCTCCTGTTGACCCGGTCCGAGAGCCCAGTTCGGCTGGGCTCTCAGACCAGCTGTCTGGCTGGCTGGCTCTTTCCTGTTGCCCCGGTCCGAGAGTCCAGCGCCCTCCTTTTGCCCCGGTCCGAGAGTCCAGCGCTCTCCTGTTGCCCCGGTCTGAGAGGCCAGCGCTTTCTCCTGTTGCCCCGGTCAGAGAGCCCAGCGCTTTCTCCTGTTGCCCCGGTCTGAGAGCCCAGCGGGCTGGCGCTCTCCTGTTGCCCCGGTCTCTGAGCCCAGTGCGCTTTCCTGTTGCCCCGGTCAGAGCCCAGTTCGGCTGGGCTCTCAGACCAGCTGTCTGGCTGGTGCTCTCCTGTTGCCCCGGTCCGAGAGTCCAGCGCTCTCTCCTGTTGCCCCGGTCCGAGAGTCCAGCGCTCTCTCCTGTTGCCCCGGTCCGAGAGTCCAGCGCTCTCTCCTGTTGCCCCGGTCCGAGAGTCCAGCGCTCTCTCCTGTTGCCCCGGTCCGAGAGTCCAGCGCTCTCTCCTGTTGCCCCGGTCCGAGAGTCCAGCGCTCTCTCCTGTTGCCCCGGTCCGAGAGCCCAGCTCTCTCCTGTTGCCCCGGTCCGAGAGTCCAGCGCTCTCTCCTGTTGCCCCGGTCCGAGAGTCCAGCGCTCTCTCCTGTTGCCCCGGTCCGAGAGTCCAGCGCTCTCTCCTGTTGCCCCGGTCCGAGAGTCCAGCGCTTTCTCCTGTTGCCCCGGTCAGAGAGCCCAGCGCTTTCTCCTGTTGCCCCGGTCTGAGAGCCCAGCGGGCTGGCGCTCTCTTGTTGCCCCGGTCTGAGAGCCCAGTGCGCTTTCCTGTTGCCCTGGTTTCTGAGCCCAGCTGGCTGTATGTCTGGTTGGTGGGCTGGTTAGCTGGCTGCCTCCTGTTGCCCCGGTCAGAGAGCCCGGCTCTCTCCTGTTGCCCCGGTCCAAGTGCCCAGCGCCCTCTCCTGTTGCCCCGGTGGATCGGCTGGTTGGCGG
Organism: Amphiprion ocellaris; assembly: GCF_022539595.1. Taxonomy (NCBI): domain Eukaryota; kingdom Metazoa; phylum Chordata; class Actinopteri; family Pomacentridae; genus Amphiprion; species Amphiprion ocellaris. Next base: position 3,068,181 of record NC_072784.1, on the reverse strand, counting down.
GCTGGTTGGCTCCCTCCTGTTGCCCCGGTCCGAGAGCCCAGCGCCCTCCTGTTGCCCCGGTCCGAGAGCCCAGCGCCCTCCTGTTGCCCTGGTCAGAGAGCCCAGCGCCCTCCTGTTGCCCCGGTCCGAGAGCCCAGCGCCCTCCTGTTGCCCTGGTCAGAGAGCCCAGCGCTCTCCTGTTGCCCCAGTCTGAGAGCACAGCCCAGTGCAGTCTTGTTTCATAGTTTGTGATTATTCCGTCAGTCCTCTAGAGGCGCTATCTCCATTTCCTAGGTAGTCGTTGGTTATACTTCTGGTTCCGTTTCATGTTCTGTTCCATTTCCTGTTTAATTTATTGAAAATTAAAGCATTCAGAAACGCTACCTGTGTTTGTAATCTCCTACCTGCACCTCAGCCTTTGCACTCACTGTAACAATAGTTGTAAAACTGCAACAATGTGTCTTATATGTGAACAAGTGTCATTTTTTTTTTCCAATGTCAAGTAACCAAAATAACGCAATCAATTGCATCCTCCTCAGTTCACTCATTTCTGGCCACCAGTAACTCTGAACACTGCAGCCCAGTAGGTGGCGGTAATGAACCTAAAGTCTGTTTGTAGCCATGAAGAAGAAGCACAGGAAGCACTGAGTGAAGTCAGGCACTGGTAAACAGTGAAAGAAGACCAGATTGAGCTTGTTCGGCAGAAAGTTTCCTTTTAACAATCTTCCTGATGGCAGCTTGGATAAAAGTCTGGTCGTGTGCAAATTGTACAACAAAGAGTTTTCTGATCACTGCGTCACTTCAAGCAGACTGTATCACCTCAATGTAAAACATGTTGCTGTTAGCACCAGAGCTAACGTTAGCTACGAGTCATGCTAACGGCTAACGGTGTAGCCATCCCATTATAGACCACTTTTCTAGACAGTGCTTGAGTTTACAGAAAGTCTTTAAATGTTGAATAAAATTGCTATAATTTCACTTAGATTTGCAGTAATGTGTGAATGTAGCAGACAGATGAAAAATGCAGATAAATAGAAATGAAACATTTTTGTGATTTAAGTTTTTACTCTGTCGAGGCTCTGCCTCCTTGGAGGAGGAATAACCTAAACAACAAAAATATCTCTTAACTTAATTATAAACTTTTTGTTTCGAAAAAAAATTACATAAATAAAAATTGATGTTCCTATAAAAAGAACCATCAAAATTCCACCATTTATTAGACCCAGAAAAGATGAAAACAGAATGAATCTCTGGATTTTCAACTTTCTGAAGCTCCTTGAACTATTTATGCTGATTTTATGTGCTATACAGTGGATTGGAACATCACTTATTGTGTCAAATATTGCTATTTGACAAAAACTGCAATTAATTGCGATTAATTGATTACAAAGCCTGTAATTAATTAGATACATTTTTGAATTGTGTCCCACCACTAATATATATATATATATACTTTTTCAATACTTGACTAAGAGTTCTTTTGTCCAGCAGGAGATCGACAGTTCAGTGAATTAAACTTTAATAAGGTGTTAAAATGTCCATTTAACAAGGCTAGCTCTGGACTTCTTTTTTTTCTTTTCGGCTTTTGAAAAATCTTCATATGTTTCAATTTCATCCAAACAAAGCCAAGCTAGAAACAACAAAACTCGCGAAATTTACGATTTTCAAATGAGAAAATCTGAACCGAGGAGCTTGATCTGTCCTTAAAAGTAGTTTAAAAACCCTCAGATTTATGTCTGTGTCACTTCTTTTGAGCAATGAAATGTAAGTAACTTAAGTTAGACAGTTAAAACTAGATTATCACAGAGCACCAACCAAGTGTTCCAGTGATAATAAATGTGAAACTGAGAAAATGAAACTGATCAAAAACCAACTTAAATGCTTAATCTTCAAGTTAATAGTATTCAAATGACAAATGGACATTTTAACACCTTATTAAAGTTTAATTCACTGAACTTTCAATCTCCTGCTGGACAAAAGAACTCTTAGTCAAGTATTGAAAAAGTATATATGTATATATATATATATATATATATATATATATATATATATATATATATATATATATATATATATATTAGTGGTGGGTTTCATTAGCAGAAAGATCAGGGCACTAAACCTGTTATTCACAGATATGGTGGATGTCGATAGGTTTGTTCTGCAGCCAGGATCAGGCGGTTCCTCATGTAGGTCAGACGGAGAAGAAAAGCAGAGAGCAACCATGTGTCGGATTCTTCAATAATTAATCAAACCATTTTTCCCTCCTTCTCTGCCTCCATGTCTGTGAGATGAGAACGAGCCGCGAGGCAGTCAGGCAAAGACACAGACAGCCAACTGCAGTTTATTTGTCCTCAGGGAGCCTTTAGCTTGGATCATCACCTCAAGGAGCTTTTAGCAAGCTGCTGTCATCACCTAACTTGTTCTAATTTTTCAGTGGGAGGAAGGTTCCTCGCGCCCACGCAGATGCTTTTGAGGAACGCCGTCGTGTCCTGCTGTTTGGATCTGCAGGATGCTCATGTGATCTCAGGGAGAAAATGAGGAACCCACAGCGAGGAGCGACGCTGCCGAGTGACTGACGTCTGCACGTGTGACTCATGCTGTCACACTTTCTGTTATATTAATCTCCTGTTTGATTTTCTTAATCACTCATCTGGTTGGCTTCCTGTCTTTGTTGGATCGGCCGCTCCGCCCGGATTCTTCTCACCTGTTCCGATTACATCCCCTGTGAATTTGATCTGTGCTTTGCTCTTTGCCTTTGTTCTTCCCTCGTGTTCCATGTTCAAGTTCCTCCTGTCATGTCTTCAGCATTACTGGCTTATATACTGTAAAAATAAAAAATAAAAACAATAAAATATCCTGTAAAATTGCAGTGAAAATCTGAAAAAATGGTGAAATTCTATAATGTGCAAAAACTGTGAAATGAAAAATAAAATAAAACAACCTGAAAATATTAAATATCTGGAAAATATATACATATATTTGTAAATACGACAAAATTATGTAATTCTACAGTCTAATGTTATAAAAGAACTGATTACATTTTGTAAAAAAAGAAAAAGATTTTTGATGTGGACATTATTTACAGTTTTGATCCCTTTTTTGTTTATTTGTTTGTTTTTTACACTTAGTATTTTGTGATTTTACTAAATCTGTAATATTACCAAAATAAAAGTTAATTAATTTATTTTATTTTTATATCTATATATTTTTAT